>NC_090297.1:81377651-81680681 GCF_039906515.1 Pseudorca crassidens | reverse complement strand
TTAGCTGTTTTTCAAACTTTTCTTTATTTCCTTCCAATTGGTTCAAATGCAAAGCAAGTTCTTCCTTACAAATTTCCAATGCTGAATCTAGTTGTCTGACCTAAGCAGAAAAAAAGCAAAAAAGGAAAATCAACCAGTACTAATGAGTGCTTATTATATGCTCAATATTTTACAGCGTTATCTCCTAATGTTACCTCACTGCTTCAACCAGTGAATATACAGTCCAACTTAGGATATAAAATGCTATTAAAGAAGAGATTTATTTAGAAAACTAATTATTACTGCAAACTAGGAAACCAAAGAGGAAACCAGTGCCTGGAGTCCTGAAGAATAAATGGACATGAACAAGTGAAGAAGGGCATTCTAGGAAGAGGGGAGTACATTCAGAGACAAGGCACAGTGAAAAGGAATGGTAAGAAGTTGGCAGGAGCTTAGGGTACCAAAACCATGAATTTGTAAGAGATGGGTACTGGAAGGGTGGGATTAGCAAGATAGACTGGGGCCAATTGTCAAGGACCTGCAGGCCAGACACCCTGAAACATTTACCTAAAAAGGTAAGCAGTATTTAAACCTATTCCTTAAGTTCCCTTGATCAAGAAAAATAATAAAGTGAGTACAAACTGGAGTATTGTGTTAAAAATGCTATAGTGCGAATATTCTGAATACGCTGAAGTCACTAAGAAAATGAAATGTTTTTGTCGGCTAATGAAAAACAAACTTAGGTAAGACGGAGAAGGCTGCTTTTGCTCTGAATCAGTGAAAACATTTCCAGAAAGGCAGCAATGTAACTTGGTTCAAGTGTTCATAAAGCTGCAAATGCTTCACGCTACCTCAACATTAAAGAGCGAATGAGCAAAAAGCAACTCAAATTCAGTAAAATTTTTCAGAATTTGCACACATGCTCCACATCCCATCTGTTAATAAGATTCATTCTTGTCTTGTTCCTTTCTTTTCCTTATTGTATTTCTGAGCTTCTCGGGAGTATTTTTTTTCTTTCCTCAACGCTAATAGCATTCTAGTAAGTAGTCATGAAAGTGTGAAAGAAATTTCAACAAGATAAGGAGAAAAAGAAAAATGTTCCCTCTTCCAGATACTATTCTACATCATGAAATTATCTTTGCAACTCTTATTTCTAAAAAGAGACACAACTGAAAGACACAGTTTTCAAAGCCCGTCCCTATAGCCTGTGAATATAACCATTAACAGTTAAAAAGCTTATAATTTTGATTAATTATCTTTGTTAATAAACTGTTACCCTAATAATAATTTTTAAAGTCTTTTATGAGAGGTATAAATATTTACAGGTTTTCTTTATTAAGCATGAGAATAAGCATTGGTACTTGTATCATCTTCCACACACAGAAAAAAAAAAAATCTATGACCGTCAGAACATCACATGTGATAAAAATTAACAACGTAAAAACTCAATCAGGCAAGATTCATCACTAGATGTTAAAACCATTGGTCATTAGTTTGTTGAGGGACAGGTCTTTGAACATGGCCTCAAAGAATCACCCTATGTATTGCTTATTAATTATAAAGGAAAAATTATGCCCTTAAAATAGGGAGATCTGGCAGTAACCACCTTAAATAATAGGTGTCAAGATAGGCAAAGCCAATAATGGGGTGATGTGAAATTATGTGCCTCCTGATGTGAAGCAGTGGGAAGGACACTGTATAACCCACAGTATAATCCACAGTTGTGGTGTGTGTGCTATTATGGTTGACCTAGACTTTTCCAAAGATTCAGTGTCGTGAACAATAGGAGACAGTGAGTTTAGGGGAATCTAAAAAGCCAAAAGCAAAACATGAATTATGACTGCATTCTAAATTGGGGAAAGAAAAGGAACAAGCTAAAGTAGTGTTTCTCACAATTTAATGTTCACACAGATCACCTGGACACCTTAATTCAGAACCAGAGCCAGGTCTAGGGTGAGACAAAGGAGGTTTTAGGGCTCAAAGTTTAAGGAGGTACTCACTCTCAGGATCATGCAAATGCCTACCCTTCACTTGTACAACCCGGAGAATAAATGTCTCCTTAAATTGTATGCCAGAGGCACTCCCTTGCTTCACTTTAGTCCCAGCTCTGTTCAGTAGGTCAGATATTCTGCAAGTCAAACAAGTTCCCGGGTGATAGTGATGCTGCTAGACCATGCTTTGAGTAGCAAGATTATTAAGAACATTTTTAAATAATTGGGAAATTTTCAGTATGGACAGTATGTTGAATAGTGTTACTGAATTAATGTTGACTTTCTGTGGTGTATAGAGATGGTGTAATCAGGTAGGAGAAAGTTTCTATACACATGAGACCCAAGTTTAAGTATTAAGGGTGTAAAGTAACATGACATCTGCAACCTTCTCACAGGTGGACTAGCAAAAAGGAAATGTGTGAGTGGCGGTGGGACTGGGTGGGTGCATGTGCAAGAAGGCATGTGCGTGTGTGTGCAGAGAGATGAAGTGAGTATGGTTAGAGTTTAAAAGACAGTAAATCTAAATGAAAGGACACAGCTGTTCTCTGTACTAGTCTTTCATTTTGTAGGTTTGAAAGTTTTCATAATAAAACTTAATTAAAAATAAATTAATTAAAACTAATAAATAATAAAAACCAAAACATCTACTACTCTGTTGGATTTCTCATTTGAACAAAGAGCTTGAGACTCTAAATCTCATACAAATAAACATCATTCACTGTGTACAAACCACTCATAAATATACATGTATATATATGTACATCAATGAATAGAATCAAAACAAAGACACTGCTCTGCTAAACCAAAGAACCTCCTCGGGGGCATATTCTGGAGGCAACCACATAGGGGCTCTATGCTACCTACTTTCAACAGAAGCACCTAAGCTAGTCTTTTTTATTTTTTTTTCTACTTATAACTTTAACTTTCTTTGGGGAAATAAAACACACACAAAAATCTAGAGTGGAAAATAAAACCAAAGCAAAACAAATAAAATAAACAAATGAAATCACTAATAAGTACATTCTCAATTTTCTATTTAATAGCAGCTAACATAATTGCTTTAATTTATTGGGTTTTTTGTTACCAGTTCATAAACTTCCCATCAGTCTTCCAGCTATCATTATCATACTTCTATAAGTGATATAAGTTTAAACTTATAGATCCTTATAACTCTCCTACAGATAGAAAATTTCAAAATTTTTATGCAAAGAACAAACTGAGGCATGCAAAAGGACATGGCCAAAAGTCAAGAAAGAAGGTGGTAATGACATAATCAAGAAAAGAGAAATATACTTCAAACTTCTATTTGATATGTTAGAATCATTTAGGGAATTCCCTGGCAGTCAACTGGTTAGGACTTGGTGCTTTCACTGCTGAGGGCCCAGGTTCCACCCCTGGCAGGGAACTAAGATCCCACAGACCGCACAGTGCATCTCAAAGAAAAAGAAAAAAAAAAAAAAGAAAAAGAAAGAAAGAAAAGAATCATTTAGTATAGCTTCAATGAAAGCAAATCTACTAAAGGTACCAAAGGAATAAAACCTAACATCATAATTCATTCTTTAGCTGATTTCCTTCCTGTCTCATATCTGATTATTAACAAATGAAAATAACTTACCAGATGACTGGCTAGATGTGTTAGGTAATTTAATGAAAAACAGGAGTTAAGTGGCAAGATGGATTTTTTTTAATGAAATTATATCATGCCTACAACCTTTGTACAATAATGATTTTTTAAATATTAATGATCTTAGAGGTTATTTTTACATGAGGAAATGAACTGACATGGCATTAAATGTTAAAAGTTCTGGAGAATACTATAGGAAAGTTATGGATAAACATATAATTGGGTTTACGAGGGTATACATGGTCACGAAATGGATGAAAAACAGAGTACTAGGCAAAAAGTAAATAACATTGGATTTTTTAAATAACCTTTAATTTAATCCATATATAACAGAATGAAGGTCACAGCATATTTGAAGCTATTTTTAGCACTAAAAATGCAAAGAAGAAAACACTGAATATATGGTAATTACTTAGCAAACTCGAGTAACTTAGTATGTGTTAAGTATTTTATGTACCTCATTTCATTTAATCCTCAAACCCAACCTCTTCTAGGGCATTGTGATCCCTATTTTACTGATGAAGAAATTAACGTTCAGAGTTTAAATAACCTAGCCAAGGTTACAGTTAATAAGTACACTGAAGCCAGAACTAAAACCTAAGTCAGTTTAGCTTCAAAGCCCATACTTTTAACCATAAGGTTATCCTGGCCACAAAACTGTATTTTACCCAAAAATTCTGGATTTATTCCCTATTTAATCATATAGCAGAACTAGTAAAAAGAAGCAAAACTGTATTGTTTGTAGTTTCATCTCTCTTCACTTCCTTTGTTAATTTTTTTTACTGGTAATGTTAGTAAGTAGCTACAGTTTAAAAAACACATTTTTTGTTAAAAAAATCTTTCTTAAGGTATTATAAAAAGAAAAGAAGTTAGATAATCTATAGACTAGATTATCAACTATCAAATAATTAAGATAATAATTCACAATGAAAAATATACTACTTAAAGAAACTAAGTTCATTGACTTAGGTAAAATTTTTACCACTTTATTTTTATGTAAACTTTTTTTTACAATTTATAGAGAAAACTAAAAAGCCACAGGAATGTCTCCATTAAGAAAAAAAAAAAAAAAGAAAAAGAAAAAATTTTAAAGTATTAGCATACTAGCCTTGATTGTTTCTTCAGATACCTGGTTCTGTAATGTTTTCAAAGCTTCATCTTTCTTCATATTTTCCTTTTCCATTTCCTGAAAACATACAGATTGGTAGCAAAAATATACGTACGTGTATAAATATTTTAGCATTAGTAACAGGTTGTTAAACAATTGATTTGACTAGAATTAAAGGTATGTTAAAGAAACATAAACTTAAAATATTGGTCAGCTTTTAAACAGCACTTTTATAAAGATGATTTTACCCCTTTGCTTTCCGTCAAGAGTCTGTCTAGTGATTCAAGGTGATGTTGTTTACATATTATATCTTGCTGCAACATGGATATTGTCTTTTCTTGTTCTTTAAATTGTTGTTCTTTTTTCTCTAGTTGAGATTCAAGCTAAACACAGAAACAGGATTTATTAATTTTCATATTAATTTTTTAAAATTTGAAACATTTTAAATACAGTCGACCCTTGAACAAGACAGTTTTAAACTGAGTCCACTTATACATGGATTCTTTTCAATAAATATGTACTAAAGCACTACACCATCAGCGGTTGGCTGAATCCACAGATGGGAACTATGGAAAGGAAGGGTTGACTGTAAAGTTATATGTGGATTTTCAACTGCCCAGGGTTGGCACCCCTAACTCCCAAATTGTTCAAGGGTCAACTGTACACAGAAAAAACATAACACTCACAATTTAAATTACTACTGAAATTACATAGCTTATTGCATTTTGCCAAATTTCCTTCAGTTTCTCTCCTTTTAGAGAAGAAATGAAATCGCAAGTCCATATCTTATCCCTTCCCTCCCTCGCCAATACTATGTTCCCTCCCTCACCAATACTATGTTGAAATTGTTCTATATCATTCTCTGGTGTGTTTCATTCTCATACATGTTTTTTGTGCTTTTAACTATATATGTAGACCCATGAACAATATGTAACATAATTTTTTGAAAATTCACACAGACAATATCAACACTTTTGCAAGTTTCAGCAACTTATTTTTTTCACTTAATATTGTTTTAAATATTTATCCATGTATCCATGTGGATTCATATTTTTATGATAATACAGTATTCCACTGTAACAACAAACTAGTTTGTTCACTCTTCTACTCAGAAACAGTTAGATATTGCTTTTTCACTATTATGATGTTACAATAACATCCTTTGCACATGTCTCTTTATACACATGTATAGGGGTTTCTTTAGAACATACCACCTAGAAGTGGACTTCCTGGTTGTAGGATATGCACATTTCTAACTTCATTAGGTATTTCTCTTCAAAGTGCATCAAAATTTATACTTTCACTAGAAATGTGTAAGTCTCACTCCTTACAACTTCACCACTAATTGACTGGTGTTATCAAATGACCAAAAAACTTTTGTGAAGACAAAACATGAGTAAACTGATATGTTTATATGTATATTTGTGCATATTATATACACAAGTATATAAAAATTATACATATGTGATAATAGCAGCAACAGGTTAACTAGAAAATACTAAAACCAAAGAACTGTGAAATGAAAACACTCAAATGAAAATAAATTACACAGCAGAAATTAAAGGAACAGAAAGAAAAAAGATTGAAGAAAGTGAACAGAACATAAGGGACCTGTTGGACACCATCAAGCACACCAGTATGCACATCATGGAAGTCCCAGAAGGAAGGGAGAAAGAGAGAGACAATATTTGAAGAAATAATGACTGAAAATGTCCCAAATTCGATGAAATAATGATAGAAACATCCAAGAATCTCAACAAAATCCAAGTAAGTTGAACTCAAAAAGACCCACAATGAGACACATTATAATCAAACTTTCAAAAGACAATGACAAGAACTTCCCTGGTGGTCTAGTGATTAAGACTCCAAGCTCCCAACACAGGGGGCACGGGTTTGATCCCTGGCCCCCTGGTCGGGGAACTAAGATCCCACATGCCACGTGGCACAGACAAAAAAAAAAGGAATAAGAAAAAGACAATGACAAAGAGAGAATCTTGAAGCAGCAAGAGATAAGCAAATCATCACATATAAGGGATCCTCAATAAGATTACATGCAGATTTCTCATCAGAAACTTTGAGGGTCAGGAGACAGTAGGCTGATAGTCAAAAGAAAAAAAATAACTGTCCATGAAGAATCCTCTATCTGGCAAAACTGTTCTGCAAAAGTGAGGGAGGAATTAAGACATTCTCAGGTAAAAGTTGAGGGAGGCTGTGACCATTAGACATGTCCCGCTAGAAATACTCAAGGGAATTCTGTAAGGTGAAATGAAAGAACACTAGATAGTAACCTGAAGTCATACGGAGAAATAAAAATCTTCATAAAAATAAATACATGGGCAATTGTAAAACCTAACATTATCGTAACAATGGATTGTAACTTCCACTTTTTGTTTTCTAAATGATTTAAGAGACTAATACAAATAAAGGAAAAAAAAGTTATTAGTCAAAAGTTAGTATTATTGTAACTTTAGTTTGTGACTCCAAATCTTGTTTTCTACAAAAGAGACTAATCCTTTTGAAGGAATTACCAGTTTGTTTTGGGGCACACAATGTACAAAGATGTAAGTTTGTGACAAAAGGTGTGGAGATAAAGCTATAAAGGAATAGAGTTTTTGTATGTTATTGAAATTAGAGTGGCATAAATTCAAATTAGAGTGTTGTAACTTTAGGATGTTAAATGTAATCCCCATGGTAACCACAAAGAAAATAGCCATAAAATATAGACAAATGGAAATGAATTTTAAAATTTCAGTACAAAAAATTAACTAAATTCAAAAGAAGACAGTAATGTAGGAAAAGAGGGATAAAAAAGCTAGAAGGCATATAGAAAAAGAAAAGCAAGATGACAGAAGTCCCTCGTTATCAGTAATTACTTTAAATGTAAATGGATTAAACTCTCCAAGAGACACAGATTGGTAGAATGGAGAAAAGCACACATCCACCTATATGTTGTCTACAAGAGACTCATTTTATTTTTTTTGAATTTTATTTATTTTTTTATACAGCAGGTTCTTATTAGTCATTAATTTTATACACATCAGTGTATACATATCAATCCCAATAGCCCAATTCATCAAACCACCGTCCCCATCCCCCTGCGGCTTTCCCCCCTTGATGTCCATACGTTTGTTCTCTACATTTGTGTCTCACCTTCTGTCCTGGAAACCGGTTCATCTGTACCATTTTTCTAGGTTCCACATACATGCGTTAATATACGATATTTGTTTTTCTCTTTCTGACTTCACTCTGTATGACAGTCTCTAGATCCATCCACGTCTCAACAAATGACCCAATTTCGTTCCTTTTTATGGCTGAGTAATATTCCATTGTATACATGTACCACATCTTCTTTATCCATTCGTGTGTGGATGGGCATTTAGGTTGCTTCTGTGACCTGGCTATTGTAAATAGTGCTGCAATGAACATTGGGGTGCATGTGTCTTTTTAAATTATGGTTTTCTCTGGGTATATGCGCAGTAGTGGGATTGCTGGGTCATATGGTAATTCTATTTTTAGTTTTTTAAGGAACCTCCATACTGATCTCCATAGTGGCTGTATCAATTTACATTCCCACCAACAGTGCAAGAGGGTTCCCTTTTCTCCACACCCTCTCCAGCATTTGTTGTTTGTAGATTTTCTGATGATGCCCATTCTAAATAGTGTGAGGTGATACCTCATTGTAGTTTTGATTTACATTTCTCTAATAATTAGTGATGTTGAGTAGCTTTTCATGTGCTTCTTGGCCATCTGTATGTCTTTTTTGGAGAAATGTCTATTTAGGTCTTCTGCGCATTTTTGGATTGGGTTGTTGCTTTCTTTAATGTTGAGCTGCATGAGCTGTTTATATATTTTGGAGATTCATCTTTTTTTTTTTTTTTTTTTTTTGCGGTATGTGGGCCTCTCACTGTTGTGGCCTCTCCCGTTGTGGAGCACAGGCTCTGGACGTGCAGGCTCAGCAGCCATGGCTCATGGGCCTAGCCGCTCCGCGGCATGTGGGATCTTCCCGGGCCGGGGCACGAACCCGTGTCCCCTGCATCGGCAGGCGGACTCTCAACCACTGCGCCACCAGGGAAGCCCTGGAGATTAATCCTTTGTCCGTTGATATGTCCGGAGATAATCCTTTGTCCGCAAATATTTTCTCCCATTCTGAGGGTTGTCTTTTCGTCTTATTTATGGTTTCCTTTGGTGTGAAAAAGCTTTTAAGTTTCATTAGGTCCCATTTGTTTATTTTTGTTTTTATTTCCATTACTCTAGGAGGTGGATCAAAAAGGATCTTGCTGTGATTTATGTCAAAGAGTGTTCTTCCTATGTTTTCCTCTAAGAGTTTCATAGTGTCCAGTCTTACATTTAGGTCTCGAATCCATTTTGAGTTTATTTTTGTGTATGGTGTTAGGGAGTGTTCTAATTTCATTCTTTTACATGTAGCTGTCCAGTTTTCCCAGCACCACTTATTGAAGAGACTGTCTTTTCTCCATTGTGTATCCTTGCCTCCTTTGTCATAGATTAGTTGACCACAGGTGCGCAGGTTTACCTCTGGGATTTCTATCTTGTTCCACTGATCTATGTTTCTGTTTTTGTGCCAATACCATATTGTCTTGATTACTGTAGCTTTGTAGTATAGTCTGAAGTCAGGGAGTCTGATTCCTCCAGCTCCGTTCTTTTCCCTCAAGACTGCTTTGGCTATTCGGGGTCTTTTGTGTCTCCATATAAATTTTAAGATTTTTTGTTCTAGTTCTGTAAAAAATGCCATTGGTAATTTGATAGGGATTGCATTGAACCTGTAGATTGCTTTGGATAGTACAGTCATTTTCACAATATTGATTCTTCCAATCCAAGAAAATGGTATATCTCTCCATCTGTTGGTATCATCTTTTTTTCATCAGTGTCTTATAGTTTTCTGCATACAGGTCTTTTGTCTCCCTAGGTAGGTTTATTCCTAGGTATTTTATTCTTTTTGTTGCAGTGGTAAATGGGAGTGTTTCCTTAATTTCTCTTTCAGATTTTTCATCATTAGTGTATAGGAATGCAAGAGATTTCTGTGCATTAATTTTGCATCCTGCAACTATACCAGATTCATTGATTAGCTCTAGTAGTTTTCTGGTGGCATCTTTAGGATTCTCTATGTATAGTATCATGTCATCTGCAAACAGTGACAGTTTTACTTCTTCTTTTCCAACTTGTATCCCTTTTATTTCTTTTTCTTCTCTGATTGCCGTGGCTAGGACTTCCAAAACTATGTTGAATAAGAGTGGTGAAAGTGGACATCCTTGTCCTGTTCCTGATCTTAGAGGAAATGCTTTCAGTTTTTCACCATTGAGAATGATGTTTGCTGTGAGTTTGTCACATATGGTCTTTATTATGTTGAGGTAGGTTCCCTCTATGTCCACTTTCTGGAGATAAAATAGACTTTACAGAATGTTACAAGAGACAAGGAAGGACACTACATAATGATCAAGGGATCAATCCAAGAAGAAGATATAGCAATTATAAATATATATGCACCCAACATACGAGCACCTCAGTACATAAGGCAACTGCTAACAACTATAAAAGACGAAATTGACAGTAACACAATAATAGTGGGGGACTTTAACACCTCACTTACACCAATGGACAGATCATCCAAAATGAAAATAAGGAAACAGAAGCTTTAAATGACACAATAGACCAGATAGATTTAATTGATATTATAGGACATTCCATCCAAAAACAGCAGATTACACTTTCTTCTCAAGTGCACATGAATGTTCTCCAGGATAGATCACATCCTGGGTCACAAATCAAGCCTCAGTAAATTTAAGAAAACTGAAATCATATCAAGCATCTGACCACAACGCTATGAGATTAGAAATGAACTACAGGGAAAGAAAATGTAAAAAATACAAATACATGGAGGCTAAACAATACGTTACTAAATAACCAAGAGATCACTGAAGAAATAAAAAAATACGTAGAGACAAATGACAATGAAAACACGACGATCCAGGACTTCCCTGGTGGCACAGTGGTTAAGAATCCGCCTGCCAATGCAGGGCACACGGGTTCGAGCCCTGGTCCGGGAAGATCCCACGTGCTGCAGAGCAACTAAGCCTGTGTGCCACAACTACTGAAGTCTGTGTGCCTAGAGCTTGTGCTCTGCAACAAGAGAAGCCCCCCACATTGAGAAGCCCATGCACCAAAACAAAGAGTAGCCCCCGCTCGCCACAACTAGAGAAAGCCCACACACAGTAACGAACACCCAATGCAGCCAAAACTAAAACAAACAAACAAACAAACAAACACGACGATCCAAAACCTACGGGATGCATCAAAAGCAGTTCTAAGAGGGAAGTTTATAGCTATACAAGCCTACCTCAAGAAACAAGAAAAATCTCAAATAAACAATCTAACCTTACACCTAAAGGAACTAGAGAAAGAAGAACAAACAAAACCCAAAGTTAGCAGAAGGAAAGAACTCATAAAGATCAGAGGAGAAATAAATGGAATAGAAACAAAGAATACAATAGCAAAGATCAATAAAACTAAAAGCTGGTTCTTTGAGAAGATAAACAAAATTGATAAACCATTAGCCAGACTCATCAAGAAAAAGAGGGAGAGGACTCAAATCGAGAAAATTAGAAATGAAAAACGAGAAGTTACAACAGACAGCGGAGAAATACAAAGCATCCTAAGAGACTACTACCAGCAACTGTATGCCAATAAAATGGATAACCTGGAAGAAACGGACAAATTCTTAGAAAGGTATAACCTTCCAAGACTGAACCAGGAAGAAATAGAAAATATGAACAGACCAATCACAAGTAACGAAATTGAAACTGTGATTAAAAATCTTCCAACAAATAAAAGTCCAGGACCAGATGGCTTCAAAGGTGAATTCTATCAAACATTTAGAGATCAGCTAACACCCATCCTTCTCAAACTCTTCCAAAAAATTGCAGAGGAAGGAACACTCCCAAACTCATTCTATGAGGTCACCATCACCCTGATACCAAAACCAGAGACAAAGATACTACAAAAAAAGAAAATTACAGACACCCACCACAGGTGCATGGGTTTACCTCTGGGATTTCTATCTTGTTCCACTGATCTATGTTTCTGTTTTTGTGCCAATACCATATTGTCTTGATTACTGTAGCTTTGTAGTATAGTCTGAAGTCTAAAAATTGCAGAGGAAGGAACACTCTGCAATTTAGATACAAAAATCCTCAACAAAATACCAGCAAACAGAATCCAACAACACATTAAAAGGATCGTATACTATGATCAAGTGGGATTTATCCCAGGGATGCAAAAATTCTTCAATATACACAAATCAATCAATGTGATACACTATATTAACAAATTGAAGAATAAAAACCATATGATCATCTCAATAGATGCAGAAAAAGCTTTTGACAAAATTCAACACCCATTTATGATAAGAGACTCATTTTAGATCCAAACATACTAATAGATAAAAAATGAAAAGATGGGAAAAGATAGTCCATGCAAATGGTAACTAAAAGGAAGCAGGGATAGCTATAGTAATATCAGGCAAATCGTACTTTAAATTTAAAAAGATTATGAGACAAAGACAGATAATATATATTAATATAAGGTTATTACAATATAGCAATAAGATACAACAATTACAAACACTTATACACCAAAGACAGACTTTCAAAATATATGAAGCAAAAACAGACAGCGTTGAAGTGAAAAATAGACAGTTCTGCAACAGTACTTGAAGACTTCAATAGCCTATTCTCAATAATATGTAGAACAACCAGAGAGAATATAAGTAAGGAGAGGACTCAACACAATAAACAAATCATATTTAATAGACATACACAGCTCACTCAACCCCAAAACAATAGAATATACATTCTTCTCAAGTGCACATTGGATATTTTCCAGGATAGACAATATGTTAGGCTACGAATTTAAGTCTCAATAAATTTTACAAGACAGATATTATATAAAGTACATTCTCCAACCACAATGAGATGAAGTTAGAAATCAACAACAAAAGGAAAACTGGAAAATTCACAAAATTGTGATATTTATTAAACAATACATTTAAAAATAACCAATGAATCAAAGAAGAATTCACAAGGGAAATTAGAAACTACTTAGAAATGAATGAAAACAAAAACACAACTTACGAAAACTTACAGGACTCAGCAAAAACAATGTTTAGGGGGTAATTTATAGCTATAAATGCTTACATTAAAAAACAAGGAAGATCTCAAGTCAATAACCTAACTTTAAAACATAAGAAACAAGAAAAAGAAGAACAGAATAAACCCAAAGCTAGCAGAAGGAATAATAAAGATTACAGTAAAGATCAACAAAATAGAGAACAGAAAAACAATGAAGAATATCAATGAAATGA
This sequence comes from Pseudorca crassidens, assembly GCF_039906515.1. Lineage (NCBI taxonomy): Eukaryota > Metazoa > Chordata > Mammalia > Artiodactyla > Delphinidae > Pseudorca > Pseudorca crassidens. Next base: position 81,667,605 of record NC_090297.1, on the reverse strand, counting down.
AAAATTGGTTCTTCAAAAACATAAACAAAATTGACAAATCTTTAGCTAGGTGGTCAAAAAAAGAGGACTCAGTATTACCAAAATCAGAAATGTAAGTGGGACTATTACTATCAATTCTACAGAAATAAAAAAAGATCATAAGAAAGTACAATGAATAATTATATACCAACAAGTTGGATAATCTAGATGAAATGGACAAATTCCTAGAAACACCTACAAAGACTCTATCATGAAGAAATAGATAATCTAAACAGACCTATAAATAGTAAGGAGATTGAATGGGAAATCAAAAATCTCCCAACTAAGAAAAGCCTTGAACCTGCTTGCTTTATTGATGAATTCTACCAAACACATAAAAAAGAACTAATACCAATCCTCCTCAAATGTTTCCAAAAAATTAAGGAGAGAATACTGCCTAATACTGTAAGACCTGCATTAACCTGATACGAAACCCAGACATTACAAGAAAAGAAAACTACAGACAAATATCTGTTATGAGCACTGATGCAAAAATCCTCAACACAATACTAACAATCCAAATTCAGCAGCATAGTAAAAGGATTAAACACAGTGACCAAGGGGAATTTATTCCTGGAATGCAATGAAAATTGATCAATGTTACGTGCAATATCAACAGAATGAAAGAAAAAAATAACACATGAGCATCTCAATAGAAAAAAATAACACATGAGCATCTCAGTTGATGCAGAAAAAACATTTGACATAATTCAACACCCTATCATGATACCCTCTCAACAAATTAGGAACAGAAGGAAACTACCCTCTCAACAAATTAGGAACAGAAGGAAACTACCTTCACATAATAAAAGCCTTATATGAAAAACCTACAGCTAACATACTCAATGGTGAAAGATTGAAAGCTTTTCCTCTATGCTCAGAACAAGAAAAGGATGCCCCTCTCACCACTTCTATTCAACATAATACTGGAAGTTCAAGCCAGAGCAATTAGGCAAGAAAAAGAAATAAAAGACATCCAAGTTGGAAAGGAAGAAGTAAAATTATCTATTGGTAGATGATACGATCTTATACATAGAACACCCTAAAGATTTCACACAATAAAACTATTAGAACTGATAAATGAAATCAGAAAAGTAGAGGATGAAATTCAACACACAAAAGTCAGTTGCATTCCTATATGTGAACAATGAACAATCTGAAAAGAAAATTACAAAAACAATTTCATTTACAATAGTATCAAAAAGAATAAAATACTTAGGAATTAACCAAGGAGGTGAAAGACTTGTACAATTAAAATTACAAAACACTGATGAAAAGAATTGAAGAAAATGTAAATAAATAAAAACATATTACACGTTCATGGATTAGAAGACTTAATATTGTTAAAGTGTCAATATTACCCAATGCAATACAATCCCTAGCAAAATCCCAATGACATTTTTTGCTGAAACAGAAAAACCCACCCTAAAATTCATATGAAATCTCAAAGGACCCTGAACAGCCAAAACAATCTTGAAAATGAACAAAGCTGGAGGACCCTCATTTCCTGATTTCAAATCTATTACAAAGCTACAGTAATAAAAACTGTGATTTCGCATATGACATATAGACCAATGGAATAGAATCAAAAGCCCAGAAATAAATCCTCACATATATGGTCAAATGATTTTGACAAGGGTGCCAAGATCATTCAGTGGGGGGAAAGGACAGTCCTTTTAACAAATGGTGCTGAGAAAACTGGATATCCACATGCAAAAGAATGAAGTTGGACCCACAGCTAGCACCATATATAAAAATTAACTCAAAATGGACCAAAGACCTAAATTAAGACCTAAAAAAATAAAACTCTTAGAAGGAAACATAGAACAAAAGCTTCACAACATAGAACCAAAGCTTCACAACATTGGATTTGGTAATAATTTCTTAAATATGACACCAAATAATTTCTTAAATATGACACCAAAGGTATAGGCAACAAAAGAAAAAATAGACAAACTGGACTTCATGAAAATTCTAATAGTCTGTGCATCCAAAGACACTCTCAACAGAGTAAAAAGGAAACCCACAGAATGGGAGAGAATATTTGCAAATCACATACCTTGATAAGGGATCAATATCCAGAATATATGGAAAAGTCCTAAAACTCAACAACTACATAAAAACAACCCTATTAAAAAATGGGTAAAGGAAATAACTAGACATTTCTCCAAAGAAGCTATATGACTAGACAACAAGCACATGAAAAGATTATCAGCATCACTGATCATTAGGGAAATGCAAATCAAAACTACAATGAGATACCACCTCACACTCATTAGGATGGCTACTGTTAAAAACCAGAAAACAAGTGTTTACAAGGATGTGGAGAAATTGGAACACTTGAGCACTGTTGGTGGGAATGTAATACGGTATAGCTGCTGTAGAAATCAGTATGGTTTGTCCTCAAAAAATTAAAAACAGAATTACCATATTATCAGCAATTCCACTTGTGCATGTATACTCAAAATAACTTAAAGCAGGGTCTCAAAGAGATATTTGTACACCCGCATGATCATAGCAGCATCATTCACAACAGCTAAAATGTGGAAACAAACCAAGTGGCCATCAACAGATGAATGGATAAGCAAAATGTGCTATGTACATACAATGGAATATTATTCAGCCTTACAAAGGAAGGAAATTCTGCAGTATGCTGCAACATGGATGAACCTTGAGAACATTATGCTAAGTGAAACAAACCAGTCATAAAAAGACAAATACTATATGATTTCACTTACATGAGGTACTTAGAGAAGGCAAATCACAGACACAGAAAGTAGAATAGTGATTGCCAAGAGTTGGGGGGAGAGGAGAATAGGGAGTTATTGTGTACTCTAATGAGTACAGAGATTCAGTTCTACAAGATGAGAAGAATTATGAGGATAAATGGTGGTGATGGTTGCACAACAATGTTAATGTATTTAATACCACTGTACACTTAAAAATAGTTAAGATAACATAAATTATAACACCAATAACACTAATACTGATAATACTAACCACAATAAAAAGTTTGAAAAATATTAAATAACTTTAGAATTTTTTCTTAAAACATGAATATATTAAAATTAATTTTATGAATAAACAAGACTAAATGATGTTATAACCATAGATTTTCATAGAAGCTGACCCACCAATTATCAAGTAGGCCCTTGGACAGACCTATCATGCCAATTCTCTGCAGCAATTCAGTATTTGAGATATCAAATATAATATCTTCCTAGAATTTCTGCCATTTTCAAATTAAACTTTGAAGGATTTATCAGGGATAAACTCATCTGAAAAATATTTTTTATCTCCTGAGTCAGTAGTTCCATTTTTGAGACTCTATTATAAAATAATATTCTAAAATAAGAAAAAAATAGCTTACAATAAAGTTTACTGAAAATTAATTATAATCCTAATAGAAAAGTCAAATAGCAATAATTCTGTAAAACGAAGCTATTAAAAATTGTTTACGTGTGTTTGTGTATATGTGTACTATAAACATGTAAGTATGCAAAGATGCAGAGAAACTGGTCTAAAAGACATAAACTAATATTGTAACAATGATTCTAGGGTGGGATACTTTTTAAAACTTCATTTACATTCATTTTTTGGGTGTATGAGTCTGAGGTTTTTTAATACATGCATAGATTCATAAAACTCCCATCACAATAAGGATACAGAATGATTCCTTCACTCTCAAGACCCCTCATGTTAATCCTTTACAGCAGCGGTCCCCAACCTTTTTGGCACCAGGGACTGGTTTCGTGGAAGACACTTTTTCCACGGATGGGGGTGGGGAGGATGGTTTCGGGATGATTCAAGCGCATTACATTTATTGTGCACTTTATTTCTATTATTATTACATTGTAATATATAATGCAATAATTATACAACTCACCATAATGCTGACAGGAGGTGCAGCTCAGGTGGTAATGCAAGCAATGGGGAGTGGCTGTAAATACAGATGAAGCTTTGCTCGCTCACCTGCCGCCCACCTCCTGCTGTGCAGCCTGGTTCCTAACAGGTACTGTTCCATGGCCCGGGGGTTGGGGACACTTGCTTTATAGTCAACTCTCCACCCTTCCCAACACCTGGCAATCAATAAAATGATCTTCATCCTATAGCTTTTGACTTTATTGAGAATGTCAAAGAAATAGAATTGTATACAACATTTTGCAATTGGCTTCTTTCCATTAGCATAAAGCCTTGTAGATTCACCCATGTTTTCTCCTGAATCAATAGATTATTCCTTGTTATTACTGAGTAGTATTCCATTGTATTGAGGTACCATAGTTTACCCATTTACTCATTGAAAGACACTGGGTAGTTTCCAGTTTTTGGCAATTATGAATAAACCTACTATAAACATTTGTAGTAGGTTTTAGTGTAAAGATAAGTTTTCATTTGTCTAGAACAAATATCTAAGACTGCTGGGTCATATGTTAAGTGTATAAGAAGATGTTAAGTTGTTTCAGTAGTTTTACTACTTTGCATTATCCCCAGCAATATATGAGAAAACCAGTTGTTTCACATCCTGGGTAGCATTTGCTATTGTCAGATCTTCCTTCCTCCCTTCCTTTCTACCTCTCTCTCTCAGTATTCTAACAAGAATGCAGTAGTATTTCACTGTGCATTTAATTTGCATTTTCCTAATGATGAATCAAGTTCAACATATTTTCATATGCTTATTTGCCATTTGTATATCTTTTCTGATGAAGTATCTATTCAAGTCTTTGTCCATTAAAAAAATGGGATTACTTTCTTATTGATGAATTTTGAGAATTCTTTATATATGCTGGGTAAAAGTTCTTTGCTGGATATGTGATTTACAATATTTTCTCCCAGTTTATAGCTTGTCTTTTCATTCTCTTAATAATGTCTTTCATAGAGCATACATTTTTAATTTTGATGAATTCCAATTTATCAATTTTTCCCTTATATTGTTTTGGTTTTATATCTAAGAACTCTTGCCTAACCTAAGGTCATGAAGATTTTCTCCCATGTTTTCTTCTGAGTTTTAATATCTTTTTATTTTATATTTAAATATATGATTCACTTTGAATTAATTTTTATATAGGTATATACTGCAGCTCCATCTTTTTGCATATGGATGTCCAATTGTTCCAGCATTACTCATTCAAAAACTATTCTTTCTCCATTCTGAATTGGTTTTGTACCTTTGTTAAAAATCAGTTGACCATATTTGCCAGGTCTATTTCTAGACCCTATATTTTGTTCCTTTCATCTATGTGTCTATTATTTTGTTAATACCTCACTGTCTTGATTACTATAGGTTTATAGTAAGTCTTAAGATACGGTAGCATAAATCCACTAACTTTGTTCTCTTTCAAACTTGTTTTGCCTATTCTAGTTTCTTTGCCTTTCTATTACAAAATTCAAAATCAGCTATCTATGCGCACAAAAAATTTTTTACTGGGATTTTGATTGGAAATGTATTAAATCGAGAGATCTGTTTAAGGTGAACTGACATCCTAAATATATTGAGACTTACAATCCACAGAAATGGTATTTCTTTCCATTTATTTAGGTCTTTCTTTAACATTTTGTAGTTTTCAGCATACAAATATTCCACATATTTTGTTTTATTTACATCTATGTCTTATCTCTTTGGAGCTTTGTAAATAGCAGTATTTTTAAAATTTTAGCTTCTAATTGTTCATTGCTAGTACAGTTGACCCTTGAACAACGTGAGGATTAGTGGCAACAACCCCTCCTTGAAGTCAAAAATCTGTGAATAACTTTGCAGTCTGCCCTTCATATCTGCAGTTCTGTATCCACCAATTCAACCAACCGCAGACTGTGTAGTATTACACAAACTAAAAAAAATGCGAGGATAAATGGACCCACACAGTTCAAACCAGTGTTGTTCAAGAGTCAACTATATATAGAAATACAACTGATGTGGATGTTAACCTTGCATCCTGTGACCTTGCTCGCTCATTAATTTTAAGATATTTTTGTAGATTCTTTGGGATTTCCTACATAGACAGGAAACAGGGATAGCTTTGTTTCCTCCTGATTGAAATGGGCTTTTTAGTATGATGTTAAATAGGAGTGATGACAGCAGATATTCTTGCTCTGTTCCCAATCTTACAGGAGAGAATTAAGTGTTTCACCATTAAGATATATTATCCATAGGATTTTTTGGGAAGATGCCCTTCATCAGGTTCATGAAGTTCCCTTCTATTTCTAGTTGGCTAAGAGTTTTCATCATGAGAAAATGTTGAATTTTATCAAAAGCTTTTTCTGCATCTATTGATATGATCATGTAGGTTTTTCTGGTTTTTGGTATGCTAATATGGTAGATTACAATGATTTTTTTTTTTCTGAATGTTGAACCAGCCTCCCATTCTCAGGATAAACCTCTCCTTTCCTTTATTAACCTTTAATATCTGTGAGGTGTCTAGTGATACACCCTTACTCACTCTTGATACAGGTTATCTGTGTTTTCTCTCTTTTTTTTTTTTACTTCATCAGACTGGCTAGAGGTTTATAAATTTTACTGATCTTTTCAAAGAACCAGATTTAGATTTCACTGATTTTCTCTACTAATATTCTCTTTTCAAATTCCAATTTCTTTCAATTATGCTTTTTATTATCTCCATCTTTCTGTTTCTTATGGGTTAATTTTGGTCTTCTTTTCCTAGTTTCTTAAGGTGGAAGTTTAGATTACTGATTTTTTTTAAGTTTTCTTCTAATGTATGCATTTAATGCTATAAAGCTCTATGAACTGCTCTAGCTGCATTCCACAAATTCAGATATATTGTTTTCATTTTCATTGTTTAAAATATTTTAAATTTCCCTTGAGACTTACTCATTGATCCATGGATTATTTAAAAGTGTGTTGTTTACACAACATTGTAAAGCAATTATACTCCAATAAAGATATTTTTTTAAAAAGTGTGTTGTTTAACTTCCAAATATTTGGGGAATTTCCAGATATCTTTCCATTAATGGTTTCTAGTTTAATTCCATTATGGTCAGAAAATATACTACAGTTGACCCTTGAACAACATGGGTTTGAACAGTGCAGGTGCATTTATAGGCAGATTTTTTTCAATAAATACATACAGTACTAAACAATACGTGGTTGGTTAAATCCACTGATGTGGAACTGCAGATATAGAGGGCCCACTATGGGACTTGAGCATCTGCAGATCTTCTACAGTGGGTCCTGGAACCAATCATCCATGGATACCAAGGGACAACTGTATACATGGTTTTAATTCTTTGAAATTTGATAAGGCTGATTTTATGACCTAGGGTATGGTATATCTTGGTGAATATTTCAGGTGTACTGAAGAAGAATGTATATTCTGTTGTTGGTCCAGTGGTTAAGACTCTGCAATTCCACTGCAGTGGGCAGAGGTTCCATCCCTGGTTGGGGAACTAAGATCCTACATGCCAAGTAGCACGGCCAAAATTTTTTAAAAAAGTTCGTTGACAGTGCTGTTCAGGTGAGTTCTATATCCTTGCTGAATTTTTAATCTACTTATTCTATCAATTACAGAAAAGAGTAGTGTTGACATCTCCAACTATAATTTTGTATTAATTTCTTTCTCCTTTCAGACCTCTTCACTTTTGCTTCACGTATTTTGAAATTAGTTTGTTAGGTACATATCACATTTAGGACTGTTATGTTTTCTTGGTGAATTGAGCCTTTTATCACTACACAATTTTCTATTTTATCCCTGGTAATTTTCTTTGTTCTAAAGTCTACTTTGATACTTATATTGCCACTCCAGCTTTCTTTTGATTATTGTTTGCCTGGTACATCTTTTTCCATGCTTTTATACTTGACCTATCTACATCTTTATATTTAACATGGACTTCTTAAAGACAGTATATCTGCATCTTGTTTTTTTAAATTCAATCTCACAATTTCAATTTTTATTTGGTGTGTTTAGAACAGTTACATCTAAATTAATATCTGAGATGCCTGAATTTAAGCACATACCCCTTTATTAGTTTTCTCTTTGTCTCCTCTATTTTTCATTTGTTTCCCCTTTCCAGCCTTCTTTTAACTATATGAATATTTTCAGAATTCTATAATATTTTATTTGTTAGCATATTACTGTATCTGTATAGTTTTTTTAGTGGTTGTTCTAGGGATTATAATATACATACAGTAGTCCCCCCTTATCTGTAGTTTCGCTTTCCACAGTTTCAGTTACCCACACTCAACTGTAATATGAAAATATTAAATTCCACAAATAAACAATTCATAAGTTTTAAATATCATGCCATTCTGAGTAGCATGATTAAACCCTGAGGAAAACTCTTTCCTGCCCAGGATGTGAATCATCCCTTTGCCCAGCATATCCACACTGTATATGCTACCTGCCATTAGTCACTTAGCAGCCATCTCAGTTATCAGATTGACTGTCATGGTACAGCAGTGCTTGTGTACAAGTAACTCTCTTAATTTACTAAATAATGGCCCCAGAGTACAAGAGTAGTGAGGCTGGCCATTTGGATATTCTCTTACTGTGCCTAACTTATAAATTAAACTTCATCATAGGTATGTATGTACGTATAGAAAAAAACATAGTATTTATTGGGTTTGGTACTATCCACAGTTTCAGGAATCCAGTTGGGATCTTAGAACATATAATCTGTGGATAAAGGGGACCAACTGTTTTTAAATTTTCATAGTTTACTCAGAATTAGATTTTTCCACCTGAAGTGAAATGTACAAACTTTACAAGATTATACCATTCTTATTTTATATTGTAATCATCCAAGGTATTACATCAACATACAATGAAAACCTCACTAGACAATTCTATTCTTTCTTTCAACGGTCATAAATATTACAAAAATCTTAAAAGAATAAATATAGTCCATGGTATGTAACCAAATATTTACTGTTTTTGTTGCTCTTCATCCCTGAGGCTTAAATTTTCCCTCTTATTTCTCTTTTGCCTGAAGAACTTTATCATTTATTTTAGAACAAGTCTGCTCATGACAAGTTCTCTAAATTGCCCTTAATCTAAGAATGTCTTTATATATCCTAAAGAATATTATTGCTGGACATAAAATTCTATGTTGACAATTTTTCTCTTTCAGCACTTAAAAAAAAAACAGTTCTTCGGTCTTCTAACCTTCACAGTTTTTGATTTTCTGATGAGAAATCTGCAGTAAATTTTAATCTTTGTTCCTCTATATACAATGTGTTATTTATCTCTGGCTGCTTTCAAGATTTTATCCTCTTTAAGCTTGTTGAATTTGTAAATTTATTTCCTTCACAAATCTGCAAAGTTATCAGTCATAATTCCTTCAAATATTTTTTGTACCAGTCTCATTCTCCTCTTCTCTGGTACTCTGATGACATAAATGCTAGACTTTCTGATATTGTTCAACAGTTCTCTGAGGCTCTGTTCACTTTTTTCCAAATCTTTTTTTCTCTCTATTACTCAGACTGAATAATTTCTATTGCTCTACATTTGAAGTTTATATTTGTGTGTTAGCTACATTCTGCTATTAAACCCATCCAAACTATCTATTTTTTATTTGGTCTTGTGCTTCTGGTCTCACAGTTTCTCCTTCACTTTTGTTTTTTGTTTTTTTTTACTCTTCACTTTTAACTCAAGATCAAGAGAGCATCTCCTCTTAACCAATCTTCAAGCAAATAATATCTCTAGTGGAAAAGAGTCTACAGAATCACTCTTAGCTTGATAATGTCAAAAAGTAATGATCAAAACTGAAATGGCAAGAGTACTAAAGGAGAGAGCATTGTAAAATGATCCAGAAGTAATGTGATTCTAATTATAGTATTTGCCACTAACTTTTCTATGTCTTTGTTTCCTCATCTATTAAAATAAAGAAAGCTGAGCTAGTAATGTTTAAGGTTCTTTTCAGCATTCATATTCTAAATATATATTATATTTACTTATAAAAACATAATTAATATCTTACTCTTTCAATCTGCTTTTCCATTTCTTTATGCTGGTCAAGATGAATTTTCTTTGCCTTTTCAAAAGCTAAACAAATTTTCTCATGCTCTGTATTGATATTGGTTTCTAGACTTCTAACCTTTTCATTCTTTTCCTAGAAATACAAAAACACTTTAAAAGAACATAATTAAGAAAGAGTTTTACATAAAAGTACATTAGTAAAGCATAAAATTTATCATATTCTAGGCTTCAAAGAATCATAGTAGTTAATATGTCAACTTCAAAAATATTTAAATATTTATAAAAAAGAGAAAGTGTTTTTTAAAAAATTGTATCAAAATGATAAGATTGTTTAAAAATGCTACAAAGCATATCAAAGAACTACTACCATTTCCTTCAATTCTACTAAAATAAAAATGAGGAACTTTAGATAACAACTTGCCATATTAACTTAAAAATATATAACTTAAAAATATAGAAATAAAAATTGAATAATCTGAAGTTTGGTAGAATTTATATTTTCCTATATGGTACATTTTAGAATAATGATACTAAAACAAACATGCTGTTACAAATTAAGTTCCTTAAAGCCACAGTAAATCTGTATCAAAAAAAAGGTAATTTTTACCATAAGTTCCTGTTCTAGTTCCGCATTTTTTGCAGCAATAGAGGAATAAGCAACAATTTTTTCTTCTAGCTGTTTCTCTAGAGTTAAAAGTTGAGAACATTTCTTTGTCATCTGAAAACACATTGAAATAAATAAAAAATTATTTTTTAAAAATAAGTGACAATTCAGAAGAAAAACAGTGAAGGGAAGACCAGAAATATGACATAGCTTATTCCATCTGTGTAATACGTAAGTATTTATTTCAGATCCCTATGTTCAAATAGGATTGCCCCCGAACCCATTTCATAAAAGTAGCTATTAAAGACTGAAATTAGTACAATAAAATGTTAACAGTAGTAATTTCTTGTGGTAGAACGATCAATGTTTTATTTTCTTCTTTGTCCCTTTTTGTATTTTCAACGAGACTGTGCTAATATTTTAATTTTAAAAAAGTTGTTCATCTCAGTACTTGGCAATTTTCTAAGTAAGCTGATGGCTATAGTTATAGACTGACTAAATCTCCTTTCCATTACTTATTTAAGTTCCTATCCCACAGGTCTTTTCCCTAGTCTTGGCTACAGACTTTAAGATGAAAAATCAGACATTTAAAAAGTACCCTCAGATAGCTGCAGCCTCTGGTTTGAAGGGTGAGTAGAGCATATACACACGTGGACGTGGTCCACAATTACCTAATTCTGTTCTGTCCTCAGTGGAAATGACGATCAGATATTCATAAAACATACTTTATCCCCTTTTCAGAATGTAATCCATAAGATATCTGCATCAGATTCACATGTAATTGTTTAAAAATGCAGATTCCTTTGCATTACTCCATACGTACTAAATCAGAATCACTGGAATAGGACCCAAAACGTGCATGTTTAACAGGCTTTCCAGGTGGTTCTACTGTTTGCTAAAGTTTGAAATCCTCTACTACTACCCCTTTTTTCCAATTACATAATCCAAATTTTTTACTTGTAAATATGTATTTGCCATATTAACTTATACTTGGAAGAAATAATAGAATACAGTACAGTTTGTTTCACCAAATTTAGCCACTACAGTATTTTCCTACTTTTAACATATATTAAAACCCAGAAGTTTCCAAATATAGTTTTAAAAGAAGTTATAACTCATGAGGTACCATTAATTTTTTTTTAGTGTATAAATCTGGACTTTAACATACAAGTTTTACAAAAACGCTACAACACTTTTTTCTTCTCTCAAAATCCAGTACATATAAATAGCTAATTCAAGCTTACTTCACTTTCAAGTTTGCTAGAGTTTGAAGCTTTCTCTAGCAGCTCCTCTTGAATCAGCTGAAACTGACTAGTTCTGTGGGCCATGTTAACCTTCAAATCAGAATTCTCAGCTTCTATCTGCATCAACTTATCACGTAATTCTTCTATTCCAGAAGCAAGTCTTTGCCTTTCTCTTTCATATTGCTTGTTCACAGTATGTTGATTTTGATCTTTTATACTTTCTGTTAATAAACATAAAAGGAAAATTGTTCTGTATAAAACTTAAAGAATAAAAACCCATTTCAATGTTGAAAGATTTAATCATAAGTTTAGTTTCTGATCTAAAGAATACTAAAGCGGATGGAGAATAAAACATACATTAAGGAAAATATAATGAAGGAACATGGTAAGCAAGGTACTTCCTATTATTAAATACATAACAAAGTAGGAATAAGGTCTTCTGACTCACTCACTTTTCTTTTTTTCCACAAAGAGCCCGTCTCCATCTTTAAAAATCCCATTGTTTGGATATAAATAATTGTTTGAAAAAGAAAACCCAAAACACACAAACATTGTCCTGTCTCCTTAAACCAAAGTTTATCATAAATTTATTTGGATAACTTGAGATCATTAATAATATTTGCTACTGTATATAGATGTAGGTTCAAAAGCCAAAAACAGAGAATCCTTCTTATTCCAAACGAGCTGATGAGAACTCAGTAATGCTTTTTAAAAACACTGAAGGTTATCAGAGGTAGTTGTTTGAATATACCTTTTCTCCATTATAAATGTACACACCTATGCCCACTCAAAGGTAAACAAGCTTTCAGGAGTGCTTTAAAGTAGATGCATAGGGACTTCCCTGGTGGTGCAGTGGATAAGAATCCAACTGCTAATGCAGGGAACAGAGGTTCAATCCCTGGTCCAGGAAGATCCCATATGCCGTGGAGCAACTAAGCCCATGCGCCACAACTACTGAGCCTGTGCTCTAGAGCCCATGAGCCACAACTACTGAGCCCACATGCTGCAACTACTGAAGCCCATGTTCTGCAACAAGAGAAGCCACTGCAATGAGAAGCCCACGCACCGCAACGAAGACTAGACCCTGCTCAACACAACTAGAGAAAGCTCGCGCACAGCAACGAAGATCCAACAGTCATAAATAAATTAATTTAAAAAAATAAATAAAGTAGATGCATAATGTAGATGACTGCCTGAGAATACACAGATGTGGAAACAAGTACAGATGTACTATGCCTTCAAGGACTGAATAAGTAGCCATTTCCCATCAATTCTCCATATCCCTAATAATTCAATTTCTAAGTAATCTATCATTGTCTCTGTTTTTCTGTGACGTTAGAGAATATATGATATATACTATCACCACCTCTAATAACTAGAATTCCCTCTGCTGATCCCATCATTCTCTTCTGTATTCCCTCTAATTACTTAGATATCTAATTTTCTCTGCTGTCATTTCTGCTACTGGCAGCCCATTGTACTTGAAGATAGAGCATGATAAGTTAAAGATGCATATGTTAACCACCAGGGCAACCACTAAAAAAAAAGAGATATAATTAATTACTCAATTGAGGACATTAAAAAAATGGAATACTATAATTCATTCAAAAGAAGGCAAGAAAGATGAACAAAGGGCAATAGAATAGAAAGCAAACAAATACCAAGATGGTAGATTTAAACCCCAAAAGATCGATAATTACATTAAATGTAAGTAACCTAAACATTCCAGTAAAAGAGTAAAAATCACTGGTTATTAAAGCAAGAACCAATTATATGCTTTCTATTAGAAATTCCCTTATATATAAAGATACAGGTTTAAAAGGATGGAAAAAGTTTTACCAGGCAAACACTAATCAACAAAAAGCTGCAGTGATTAACTATCAGATTATGACAGTTGAAAGGAAAAAATAGCATTGTCTAGTGAGGTTTTCGGTGTATGCTGGTATAATACACTGGACAATTACAATATAAAATATGGATGGTAAAGAGACCTATAACCTTGTAAAGTTTCTACATTTCACTTCAAGTGGAAAAAATCTTAATTCTGAGTAAACTATAAACTATCAGAAAGAAATTTACTCCATCAGTCTGGAAGGACGTTGTTGTTGAGCTATCAAGAAAAACTACCCTGCCTTCCAGTTCTTTGACAAAACCTCAGATGTGTGGCCTTCTGGCCAAGCGCCTGCGATTTCATATTGTTGGAGCACTCACTGTCTCCCTAGGAGTTGCAACTTTCTGTAAGTTTGCTGTGGCTGAACCAAGAAAGAAGGCATATGCAGATTTCTATAGAAATTATGATTCCATAAAATATTTTGAAGAGATGTGAGGAAGGTTGGTATCTTTCAGAGTGCAAAGTGATTTGGGGATATAAAGAATTTCCTTGGGTTGAGTTCCATGGAAGTTTGTCACTTACCTGTGTTCCTGAACTATGAAACTATGAACTATGAATATCTGGGCTAAGGAATAGTTTCTCGTGATAAATAAACAATTAACCAATTAAAAAAAAAGAGAAAGTTAGAGAACAACCCCATTTACAATTGAGTCAAAAAGAATAAAATACTTAGGAATAAATATAACCAAGTAGGTAAAAGATCTGTATACTGAAAACTACAAGATGTTGATGAAAGAAACTGAAGACACAAATAAATGGAAAGACATCTCATCCTCCTGGATTAGAAGAATTAACATTGTAAAACTGTCCATACTAACCCAAAGTGACCTACTGATTCAATTCAACCCCTATAAAAATTCCAATGGCATTTTTCACAGAAATTAACAAACAATCCTAAATATTTATATGGAACCACAAACGAGAAAGAAGAACAAAACTGGAGGCATTACACTTCCTGGTTTCAAACTATATTACAAAGTTATAGTAATCAGAAAAAGTATGGTACTGGCATAAAAACAGACACATAGATCAATGGAACAAAATAGAAAGACTATAAATAAATATATGGTCAATTAATTTACAACAAAGGAGTGAAGAGTATTCCATGGGGAAAGGATAGTCCCTTCAATAAATGGTGTCGGGAAAACTGGACAGCAACATACAAAAAAAATGAAACTGGACCATTATCTTACACCATACACAAAAATTAACTTAAAATGGATTAAAGACATGAACATAACACCTAAAGCCATAAAACTACTAGGGAAAAAAAAAACAAAAACAGACTGTAAGCTATTAGACATCAGTCTCAGCAATGATTTTTTTTTTTTTTGGATTTTACACCAAAAGCAAAAACAAATGTGTGGGACTACATCAAACTAAAAATCTCCTGTATAGCAAAAGAAACCATCAATAAAATGAAAAGTCAACCTATGGAATGGGAAAAAATATTTCTAAATCATGTATCTGATAAGAGGTTAATATTCAAAATATATTTAAAAATTCATATAACTCAACAGCAAAAAAAAAAAAAAAAAAAGGGAAAAGGATCTGAATAGACATGTTTCCAGACAAGACACCAATGGCCAACAAGGTACATGAAAAGGTGCTTAACAACACGAATCATGGAAATCTAATCAAAACCACAATGAGATATCACCTCACACATGTTAGAAATGCTATTATCAAAAAGACAAGAAATAACAAGGGTTGACAAGAATGTGGAAAAAACGGAACCCTGGTGCCCTGCTAGCAGGAATGTAAACTGGTACAGCTACTGTGGAAAACCGTATGGGGGTTTCTCAAAAATTAAAAACAGAACTACCATATGACCCAGCAATTCCACTTCTGGTTATTTTTCTGAAGAAAACAAAATATTAATTAGAAAAGATATCTGCACTCCCATGTTCATTGCAGCATTATTTACAATAGCCAAAATATGGTAGCAACCTAAGTGCCCATCAATTGATAAATGGATAAAGAAGATGAATATGTAAACTGTATTTATACAATAGAATATTAGTCAGCCATGAAACAGAATGAAATCCTGCCATTTGAAACAACATTGATTGATCTAGATGGTATTATGCTAAGTGAAATAAGCTAGACAAAGACAAATACTGTATGATTTCATTTATATATGGAATCTAAAAAACAAAACAAATGAAGAAACGTAACAAAACAGAAACAGACATAGATACAGAGAACAAACTGGTGGTTGCAGTTGGGGAAGGGGAAGGAGGAGGAGATAAATAAAATAGGTGAGAGAGATTAAGAGGCACAAACTTTCAGTTACAAAATAAATGAGTCATGGGGATGAAAGGTACAGTATGGGGAATACAGTCAATAATATTGTAATAACATTGTATGGTGACAGATGGTAACTAGACTTATTGTGGTGATTTTGTAATGTCGAATCTTTATGTTGTGCACCTGGAACTAACAGTGTTGTAGGTCAATTATACTTTAATGATAAAGAAAGAAAGAAAAAGAAAGGAAGAAAGGGAAATATTCAAATTTTTAAAAGCAACAAAGAAACAAATAAACAAAACCTAAAGAGTCTTAAAAAGACTACCTAATAACCTAGATAATCATATATAAGGTATTCAAGTGATTTGCTATTAGAACAAATACTGCAAGTTTTCTTCTACACGGTGGTTTCTTCATGTTAATTATTGGCTAAGAACTAAGTATATTAAAAGTAAAAGTGGATCCATAATGTACAACATGATGATAATAAGTTACACTGTTGTATAGTATATTTGAAATTTAAGAGAGTAGATCTTAAAACTTTTTTCCTTTTTTTTGGTATGTAAATGAGATGACAATGTTACCAAATTTACTGTGGAAATCATAACATATGTAAGTCAACTCATTACACTATACACAAACTTACATAATGCTGCATGTCAACTATATCTCAAAAGAAGTGCAAAAAAAAATTTCACCCAATAATTACAGAATACAGAATTTTTTCAAGTGAATCTGGAATATTCACCAAAATAGACCATATGCTGGCCAATAAACTGAGTCTCAAAATATTTAAAAAATTGAAATCGGGTACATTCATGAATTCATTTGTTTAATGAAACCAACCTAATGTCCACCACTAATAACACAGAGGTATCTGGAAAATGACTAAATATTTGGAAATAAACACACACAAGAGATATTATATTTTGAACTGAATAAAATAAAAGCATAACATATAAAATTAATGGGATTCAGCTAAAGCATTGACTAAAGGGAAGTTTGTACCTTTAAATACTTACATTTGAAAAGAAGAAAGATTTAAAGTCAATAATCTAAGCTTTCACTTTAAGAAAAATTTAAAAAGAAGAGAAAATTAAACCCAAAGTAACTGGGAAGGAGTATATGGATCCTGAGGGAAATGTTATACAGTAGTCCTCCCTTATCCTAGTTTTTGCATTCCATGGTTTCAGTTACCTGCTGTCAACTGAGGCTCGAAAATAATAAATGGAAAATTCCAGAAATAAACAATTCATAAGTTATAAACTGTGTGCCGTTCTGAGTAGTGTGATGAAGTCTCACACTGTCCCTTGCCGTCCAGCTCCGCCCTGCCTAGGATGTGAATAATAATCCCTTTGTCCATGTATCCCACCCGTTAGTCACTTAGTGGCCAACTAGGTTATCAAATCAACTGTTGCAGTACCGCAGTGCATGTGTTCAAGTAATCCTTATTTTACTTAATAATGGTCCCAAAGTGCAAGAGTAGTGATGCTAGCAATTCAAATATAAAAGAAGCCGTAACATGCTCCCTTTAAGCGAAAAGGTGAAAGTACTAAACTTAATAAGAAAAAAAGTTGTATGCTGAGGTTGCTAAGATCTACAGTAAGACTCTTCAATCCAGGAAATTGTAAAGAAAAAAGAAATTTGTGCTAGTTTTGTTATCACACGTCAAACTGCAAAAGTTATAGCCACAATGTGTGAAGATAGAAAAGGTATTAAATTTGTACAATAAGATATTTTGAGGGAGAGAGAGGCCACATTCACATAACTTTTATTATAGTATACTGTTATAATTGTTCTATTTTATTATTATTGTTGTTAATCTCTTACTGTGCCTAAGTTACAAATTAAACTTCATCACAGGCATGTATGTATAGGAAAAAACATAGTAGTACATAGGGTTTCATACTATCTGCAGCTTCAGGCATCCACCGGGGGTCCTGGAATGTATCCTGGGAGGATAGGCAGGGACTACTGTATGTCTTGATTGTGGTGATGGTAACAAGGGTATAACCATAAGAAAAAAACAAACATCTGGACTTCCCTGGTGGTGCAGTGGTTAAGAATCCGCCTGGCAATGCAGGGGACACGGGTTCGAACCCTGGTCCGGGAAGATCCCACATGCCATGGAGCAACTAAGCCTGTGCGCCACAACTACTGAGCCTGCACTCTAGAGCCCGCGAGCCACAACTACTGAGCCTGCATGCCACAACTACTGAAGCCCATGAGCCTAGAGCCCATGCTCTGCAACAACATAAGCCACCACAATGAGAAGACCATGCACCACAACGAAGAGTAGTCCCCACTCACCGCAGCTAGAGAAAGCCCGTGTGCAGTAACAAAGACCCAAGGCAGCCAAAAATAAATAAATAAATTTATTTTAAAAAAAAATCTGACAAAAAGCATTGAACTTTTATTTTAAATGGATGCATCCTACTGTAAGTAAATTTTACTTCAAAAATATATTTTTAAAGAATGATGCAAAGTTCAAGAATTTTGAAATAATTTTTACTGTCTTAACACATAAGTAGTAATAACAGATTATCAAGTGTGTTTGATAATAGTAACCAGTTGATAATCTGTTTCTTTAAAAAACTATCATAAAGAACTCTGATTACAATTTATAATAAGAATTGAATATAATATACTTACCTACTTGATTACCTCCTAGTTTTACAGGTTCTGTTTCTAAACTATTTAATTTGCCACTTTCTTGGTTGTCATTAGAAGCAATAAGATTGTGAGATAATTGATTAGCAGTCAGGTTTGCCTGAAGCTTTTGAATTTCTGCCTCTTTCATTGCAAGCTTAATCCTGGCACAAAAGAAAATAAACCAAAAATTATTAGAAAGATTCTATAAAAATACCACAAACCATTTTCCCCTTTCAAATTAATATAATTTTAATTAAAAAAAATTTTAAACTCTGATATTAGTCAACTATTGGCCAAGATACAGAAAGTCTTATATACAACTGATTACACTGTAAACTGGTTCAGCTACTTTAGAAACTTGATAGTATACAACCTATGACCCAGCAATTTTACTTCTAGAAATATCTGCTAGAGAAATTCTCGCATATTGTACAGGAAACGTTTAAGTATGGACTTTGCAGCATTATTTGTAATAGCGGAAAACTAGAAATAAGGCAACTATTGATAAAGGAACAGATAAATTGTGATGTAGTTGTAGGAGAAACTCTTATACAGCTATTAAAACTAAACTAACCACACTAGTCCATCCATTGATCAACCATTCTACCTACCTACCTCGACACGAATTTTAAAAATGATGCTGAGTGAAAAAGCAAAATTACAAAACATATAAAAACAGTATATTTATATGTGTGAGTATAAACAAACACAAATGAATTGAAGGATAGATATCCATCTCATGATGGTAGATACTTAGGAGGAGAATGGGACTAGTGTTAAGGATCAAAGGGCATTATCTATCCTGTAATGTTTTATTTTTTATTTAAAGAAACAGATTTAAAAAAAATATCAAAAAATGTTAAGAATCAGCTCTTAGTTGTGGAAATATGGATATTTGTTATAATACTCTCTAGACTTTTCTGTATATTTCTCAACTTCTCAACTAAAGATCTTAATTACCAATTTTCAAAACACATTGTATGTGCTAAAACTTCAGCATCTGAAAACCGTACCTCAATTCCGAAATCACCATTTTATTTGTCTCACAGCAGCCAATGTAACTGTCTTCCTTGTTTGACAAAATACTCATCTGGTGCTTAGACAGAGATGATTTAAAACCAAACATTTCTCTTTTTAACTGCAAGTTTAAAAACAAACATATATAAACTTACAATATCTATGATACAATTTATTTATTTATTTATTTATGGCTGCGTTGGGTCTTCATTGCTGCACGCGGGCTTTCTCTAGTTGTATTGAGCAGGGGCTACTCTTTGTTGAGGTGAGGGGGCTTCTCATTTGTGGTGGCTTCCCTTGTTGCGGAGCATGGGCTCTAGGCATATGGGCTTCAGTAGTTGTGGTGTGCGGGCTCAGCAGTTGTGGCTCGCAGGCTCTAGAGCCCAGGCTCAGTAGTTGTGGCGCACAGGCTTAGTTGCTCCACGGCATGTGGGATCTTCCCGGGCCAGGGATCAAACCTGTGTCCCCTGCACTGGCAGGC
Organism: Pseudorca crassidens; assembly: GCF_039906515.1. NCBI lineage: Eukaryota > Metazoa > Chordata > Mammalia > Artiodactyla > Delphinidae > Pseudorca > Pseudorca crassidens. The sequence continues at coordinate 81,647,522 of NC_090297.1, read as the reverse complement.
AGATTCTTAACCTCTGTGCCACCAGGGAAGTCCGATACAATTATTTTTTATGTAAGTTTGAAAAATTGTGTGAATTTAATAGAAACAATCTAACAGCCATCAACAGAATGTATAAATTCATTATGAAATATTAACATAATGGGAAAACTACAATAGTTAAAATAAATCTGCATTATATAAATCATTATGGAGACATCACATGACACTGAGTGAAAAACAAAAGAGGCACATATTGTACTTTCAAAAATGCACTGAACTATATATATATTTTTTTCCGGATACATCTGTATGTGGCAATATTTAAAATATGGGCAAGAAGGATACATATGAATTTCAAAATAGTGGCTACCTCTGAGGAGAGAGGGAGAGAATGGGGATCTAATGAAGTACATACTGAGGCTTTATTTCCCTATAAATTTTTATTCTAAAAATGTCTGAAGTAGATATCACAATATGTTTCCCAGATTTAGCAAATGTGCTATATTGGTCTCTTTATGTATTCTGTATGTTCTGAATAATAATTTTAAAAATTAGTTGTGAAAAGGGGCAAGGTAAGCACTTAATGACTACTACCTTCAAACTATAACAAAATCACACTTTTTAGAAATAGACAAATTCACATTTCTAAACCATGTTATATGGGATCAAGCATATATTATCACACCACTTTCAGAATCACATATCAAGTAATTCTTGATACTGAGTCAAAGGAAGTATCAATTTAAAATGAATGCTACCTGCATTTGATTACTATCAAATTTCAAAAGCAAACAGTACATTAGAAATCTAAGCAAACAGGGACTTCCCTGGTGGTCCAGTGGTTAAGACTCCACATTTCCACTGTAGCGGGCACGGGTTTGATCCCTGGCCTGGGAACAAAGATCCCACGTGCCATGTGGCCAAAAAAAAAAAAAAAAAAAATTAAAAAAAACAATCTAAGCAAATAATCAGCATCCCAGGAAAGTAGATATTGCAGGGGGATGGGAACCAAGAATGGTATGTTCTGCTTTTAACTCTGCCACTAGCTAGCTGGACAAATTATTTACTTCCTTGGGTACACTTCTTCACCAATTCAATAAAATGATAATACTGAATTAGATGATTACTAAGGTCCCTTTCAGCTTCATAATTCCATGACAGTTTAAAATTGGTAAAAGTCTACCAGCCATCCATATGTGAAACCAATCATGACACATTTATCTTATCTTTATCTTATCTCCTGATTTCACCTTTACTTTGCACCTATGAATAACAAATTTCTGACACAAGTATACTTACTTTCTTCCTAATCTCACTTATAAATATGGTCATACATATAACTCATAGAGAAAAGGTGGCCAGATGCTACCATAAAAACAATTTAATATTCTGTACCATTCTAAGAGTATATGAAAAATTGCTCAACATGGTCAACAGGGAAATGGAAATTAAAACCACAATGTGATACCAGGTAATACTCATTAAGATGGCTACAATCAAAAAGACAGACAATAACAACTGTTGGCTAAGATGTAGAGAAACAGAAATCCTCACATTTTGCTGGTGAGAATGTAAAATGGTACAGCCACTTTGCAAAAGTTTGGCATAAATTTACCACATGACTCAGCAATTCTACTTCTAGGTATCTACTCAAGAGAAATGTGTGGACAGAGACTTGTAAGCAAATATTCATAACAGCATCATTCATAATAGTTCAAAAGTGGAAACAACCGAAATATACATCTACTGGTGAATGAATAAATAAAATGTGGCATATCCATACAAAGGAATAATATTAAACAATAGAAAGAAATGAAATACTGATATATATCACAATGAAAGATCCTCAAAAACATTAAGAAAACGTAAGACCATATATTGTACAATTCATTTATATGAAATGTCCAGAAAAGACAAATCTCCATAGGCAGAAAGTAGATTAGTGATTCCCTAGGAGTGGGGATGGGTACAGGGACTGATTATAAATGGGCACAAGGGACCTTTGGGGGATAGAAGTGTTTGAAAACTGGATTGTGGTGATTGTTCCAGAATCTGTAAATTTACTAAAAATCATTGAACAGTACACTTAAAATGGGTGAACGCTGTGGTATATAAATGTTCCTTTAAAACTGTTGTTTTAAAAAATTCTGTGCCATTCTTATACATGGCATCTGAGAGATTGAGAAAGGATGGAATAGTAGAAAGGTAAGTTCAGAAAAAAGGATTAGATAGAAAAGAACTGATGACTGAAAGCAGACGTGAGGAAAAAAATAGAAGGTAATAAAGCAACTACGAAATTATGATCTCTTATAAAGTACTTGGGTAAAATTTTCCTTGTCACACATACTTACTGGCAACTGGGACATAATTTTTTCCAAACTTCTCAGTTCCACCCTTGAACTTTCTATTTCTTGCTGACACAAATCCAGTCTCTCATTCTGTGTTGCAATACGAACTTTTAATTCTCGGTTTTCATTCATCACAGAAAATTTTTCTCTAAGTATTTCGTCTTTATCCTCTAACTCACTCTCTAGCTTAAGAATACTTTGTCTAGATTCAGTTAGTTGTGCCATGACTTCTGAATTTTTCACTGCCATGATCCTTAATTTTTCTTTTCCATTATTATTTTCTTCTTTTAACTGCCTATGAAGAAAAAAGCATAAAAATGAAAATAAAACATACATTTACTTTCAATAATCATATTTAGTTAATCTCGCTTTTTAAATATTTTAAAGCTTAATTCTGAAATAATAATACTTGCTCACATTTACTGAGTGCCTACCTTCTGCATGCTAGGCACTCACAACTTTAAGTGGCTAGCACTATTGTTACTCCCTGCTTACGGATGGAGGAAAACAAGGCAACGAAAGGTTATGAAACTTGCCCAGTGTCTCACAGTAAGTAGTTGAGCAGAATAATCCCATTACCTTGGAGGTATTTCTGCTCCCTTTTAAAAAGTGTATGACAGGAGAGTTAGCTCCAAAATCCTGACACAATGTTTTGCAGCATCAAGAAAGTTTTAGATAGTATAAGGAAAAAAATCACAAACTATTTATTAGCCACAACTCTAAAAGATAAAATCTAATTAACCATTAACAGATTACTATGCAGCGTTTTTAAACCTATATGTGTATACCTATAAAAACATGTCAAACATTAGAACAATCTACTGTTTAGAACTGTTATTGTATTTCATCAGTTCCCTTTATCACATTTTTAACATCTCTGAAATGAGGTTACACTAGGTGATGCTTCATGATTTGAAGAATACATATTTTACTAGCTAATGTGGTCACACTACAAGGACACTACATCTGTGTTAATTTTTTCTAAATATATTCAAAGCAAATATGTTGATCACATTACTCTATATTTACAAGTATACTAACATCAACACATGTTTTATTCATTTAAAATCCTAAATTTACAAGTAGAAAACAATTTCAGTCATGGACGCCTATCTTTCTACATTATTTAAGCCCATAATTACAGAATTCAAAATATTCTATTTTTAAATGTTTCAGTTTTTTCTCTATTTCCACACAAAAATCCTTTTTTTACAATAGGATACTGTACCTTAATTTCTCCTTCAGAATTTCAAGTTCACTTTTATATAGACCACACTCTTCCTGTAGCCTTTTATTTTCTTTTTCACAGTTAATCAGATTTTTCTCTAATATTGCTTCTTCAGCTTGAACCTAAAACAATAATTTGTTTTCAGTGGATGCACTAATGTGGTCATAAGTTTTAGGTATTTCAAATTAAAATGTAGTGATTTCGGAAATAAGCAGGAGAGTGGAGTAAGTACTCCACAAGTTTAAGTCCCCAGCCTTGTAGTGAAAGGAGCAAAATGAACTTCCAGCAACAAAGAACAGGGAGGGGGGAATGCTACCACCTGTCCAGAAATGGTTAAGAGCCTACAAGAAAGGAACAACAGCATGATTACCTGAAAGCAGAATTGTTCTGCTCTATGTAGACAAGGCAAGCAACTCATGTAGAGATGCTGCATCAAGTTACTAAAGGCTAACTTTAGTGTAAATGTTCCAGAGAAGTAATTTTTGAAATTTTAGCCACAGAATACTCCCAAGGAAATCACAGCCCCAAATTTAAAACAGATAAAAGTCAAGCATCCAGGTTTGAGCAGTGGAAATGGAGGACTGGACAGATCTGCCCCACTTCCTTTGTTATATCTATCTAACTATAGGGCTCTGCTGAGCAGTTTGAAATTTATAATCCTAAATTAGGAGTATGAAAAAAATCATCTCTTAAATTTTCCTCTCTTTCCTCTATAAAGTCCTCCCTTCTCTAGGAGGATATTCTCCCTACTAAGTATTCTACCTCCCAGTCCAGATTACCTTATTAAAAATCCCTTCTACAATATTTCTTTCTCACGGGGACCTTTACCAAGGCTTTCAAAACAGTGATCTTATTAATTCACACTTAAGACGTCAGTATCTAATGGGATCTTAAATTTTTCTTATTTTTAATATTTCTTCTATCCTTCTACCTTTCTTCGAACAGAATTTGTAAATATTAAGGATATAAAGAATTTATATTAATTAAGGATATAAAGAATTTATCTTAAGGTCCAACATGTGGCCTCCCTCCAAACAGGTTTATTATCATGTGGTATTACTTGAAGATATTCAATGAATGTAATTAAGCCACTATATTACTATGTAGAACCTATTCAAGGAACCTTCCCTCTGAAAGGCAGAAGTGAGTCTCTCTCAGGGTGTTATGTCTAAGGAGACCAATTAAAGGCTACATAATCTACTCTGCCTTCATTTTCACTGAGGTGATAGGAACAAATTTCCTGCTTTTACTTCTATAGCTCTAAACTGCTCACTCACCCCATCTTTCTCTACATTTTGTCCCTTGTCTCCACTCTTTTCCTTCTCTGGATAAGAAAGTTTCTGCTCATTATAAGAAGATGGTAAATATTATACTTAACTAATAATTATAAATTCTTTATTTCAATGATTTTATTATGAATGAGATCATAAAAATTACTCCCCACTTTAACCATATATAAAGATATTCTATTTATGTCTATATTTTCAGAATGTGGATGGTAATACAAAACACTGAATTTGCAAAACTGCCTCTTACCTTTTCCAGTTTTTCAGCCATCTTTTCTTCATAATGTTGGAAAGCTTTACTTAGCTCTTCAGCATTATATAGTGCTTCATTCCTTTGTTGTTCAGCTCTAGAATTTAACGAGATAATTAATAAAAGAATGCTCTGTACTTGTGTATGTAAGTTCCAAAATAACCTATATTTAATTATAAGGAATAACTAGAGAGAAGCAGATTTTTCGGTGTTAAAAAAGAGTATAAGCCTTAAAATGGCAAAATGAAAAATGAAGACTAGACTACAATAATTTCCTATGATATCTATATGAAAAATAATATAGAACATAAAATACTTATAAACTTTGAAACATACAGACATTCTTATGTGTTGGCAATTTTTTCTCTGTCTGGAAAAGACAGATTAGGGAAGTTGCCTGAGGCTATATGATAAATTTTCAAAGATCAGGTATTACAGAATCAATCCACTGTCTAGTATACTAAAAATACTCAGTAGGGCTTCCCTGGTGGCGCAGTGGTTGAGAGTCTGCCTGCCGATGCAGGGGACACGGGTTTGTGCCCCGGTCCGGAAAGATCCCACATACCGCGGAGTGGCTGGGCCCGTGAGCCATGGCCGCTGAGCCTGTGCGTCCGGAGCCTGCTCCGCAATGGGAGAGGCCACAACATTGAGAGGCCCACATACTGCAAATTAAAAAAAAAAAAAAAAAGTACTCAGTAGATCCTGTGATCTTTGAAAAGGCCAAGTAAATTTTCAAAAAAGATATAAAATCTGAACAACAAAATCCAACCACTACCAAGCAAGCCCAACCATTCTGTCTCACCTCTTAGTTCATCCTGACCTTTCTTCATACCTCTCACAGTGAATTGAGACTACTAGGCTGGAACTTGGTCAATTTCATATCCACATCTAAAAATTTTTCTATATTTAAACTTATTTTCATCACATTATTTTGAAGTTAGTGACTCTTCTCTTATCCAAGGTGAATTCCTTTATCTATACTCTGGATCTTAGTTCTTCCCTTTCAGGACTCTTCTGTATTTTCAGTCTCTTCTCTATTGGCTTACAAATTCAAGTGAAAGTATCTCTTATTTCCTGAATATATGGGGTTCTTAAATTTGGACAGCAACTGTGGATATCAGAGATGTTTGTCTGGTTCCAAGTTTCAAATAAAAAAGAGTTTAAACAATAAGGGATTTATTTGAAAATCTACGAGAATATATTCCATTCCTTAGTTGGCATAGCTGGAATTCAGAGAGCAAAGGATACCTGTTCTTTTCACTTTTTATTTTTTAAATGGTCCATACTTTTGACCAGATTTAATAGCTTTATTTATTTATTTTTATTTTTTGGCTGTGTTGGGTCTTTGTTGCTGTGTGCAGGCTTTCTCTAGATGCAGCGAGCGGGGGTTATTCCTCGTTTCAGTGCGCGGGCTTCTCATTGCGGTGGCTTCTCTTGTTGCGGAGCATGGGCTCTAGGCGCACAGTAGTTGTGGCACTTGGGCTCAGTAGTTGTGGCTTGCAGGCTCTAGAGTGCAGGCTCAGTAGTTGTGGCTTGCAGGCTCTAGAGTGCAGGCTCAGTAGTTGTGGCTCATGGGCTTAGTTGCTCCACAGCATGTGGGATCTTCCCAGACCAGGGCTCAAACCCGTGTCCCCTGCATTGGCAGGCGGATCCTTAACCACTGTGCCACCAGGGAAGTCCTACCACCAATATTTATAAAAAGGTCATAATATTTTCAGCCACACAGAAAAGAATGGATAAATATATACATGTACTCCCAACCCAACTTTTGTGAATCTTAACTCTTTGCTATTTTTGTTTCATGTAGCCTTTTTATTTTAAGCAAACAAAACGTTATAGACATTACAGAGTTGAGGTCCCTGTTCACCTCCAAATCCTATTCCCCTGACTTCTTCCACAGAGGTAACCCTAGTGTGACTTTGTTTTATTATCATCATACATTTTGTACATTCACATGTTGACCAAAATATCCACAAACAATACATCATAGTTCATCCACTGTAAGAGGCACATTGTTTTCACATTTTTAACATCTCTAAAATTATCATGTATTTTACGATTGATGGTATACCATAGTTTCATGATATTTTTTCTTAGTGATTACTAAAATAATGGTACACCTTAAAATCTGTGGAATCTTACATTCAATGAAATATCGTAATCTTCTGTCACGGTATTCAATTCATTGGGCCCTAGAGCCACAGTGTTTGGGTTCAAATTCTACCTCTACCACTTTCTAAATGGGTGACCTTAACTTCTCTCTAATTCAGTTTCTTCATCTATAAAATGAGGATATTATCAAACTCTTATGATAGTGTGAGGAATAAATAAGTTATATACCTAAAGCACTTAGAAAAGTGTTTACACATAATAAATGCTCAGTGAGTTACTACAATACCATCAAATTTAAAACTTTTGCCAATCTAATAGTATGACATGTTTGTAGCTTTACAACCTCACTGTAGTTTTAATTTACATTTTTGATGACAGTGAGGTTAAGCAACTTTCATGTTTCATTGGATATTTGAGTTTCCTGTCCTTTACCTCTACAGATTCTTTGTCTTTTATTATTGGATATCTCCCCCCAACCCTGCCTTTTCTTATTGATTTGTGAGAGTTCTTTACAAATTCCGGATATTAATCTTTGTGAATTATATTACTTGCAAATATTTCCCCAACATTAGTCTTGTCTTTTTCACTTTTTATTTGATGAGTTTTATAAACAAAAGGGTTTTTATTTTAATGGACTTAAAATTTAGCAATCTTTTCCTGTAATATTCATGCTTTTTTGCTCTCATTTTAAAACATTCTTCCCTACCATGAGACAACACATAAACTATTCTCATATAAAACATTCTTCCCGGGGCTTCCCTGGTGGCGCAGTGGTTGAGAGTCCGCCTGCCGATGCAGGGGACGCGGGTTCGTGCCCCTGTCCGGGAGGATCCCACATGCCGCGGAGCGGCTGGGCCCTTGAGCCATGGCCGCTGAGCCTCCGCAGCCGGAGCCTGTGCTCCGCAACGGGAGAGACCACAACAGTGAGAGGCCCGCATACCACAAAAAACAAAAAACAAAAAACAAAAAACATTCTTCCCTACCATGAGACAACACAGAAACTATTCTCATGTATTTTCTCTAAAAGTTTTACTTTTCACAATTGGGCCTTTAATCCATCTAGAATTTTTTTTTTAATGCAGGTATAGTATGAGGCAGGAATCTAATTTAATTTTTTAATCAATAATTAATTCTCCCAGAATTATTTTTTGAAGTTTTTTTTTCAATATTTATTTATTTATTTAGGCTGCACCGGGTCTTAGTTGCAGCATGTGGGATCTTCGTAGCTGCATGTGGGATCTTTCAGTTGCAGCATGCAGACTTCTTAGTTGCAGCATGCACTCTTAGTTGTGGCATGGAAACTCCTTAGTTGTAGCATGCATGCAGGATCTAGTTCCCCGATCAGGGATCGAACCTGGGCCCCCTGCATTGGGAGAGCAGAGTCTTACCCACTGGAACCCCAGGGAAGTCCTCCTGAAGTATTTGTTTTTAAAATTAAGTCAGTACACCCTTAATGTGGATTCACCACTTTTTGATATTTTGCCACCATTGCTTTATGTCTCTCACTTGAGAGATTTTTTTTGCACTGAACTATATATCCTAGAGTAACTAGTAATATAACCACAAGTTAGTAATATAACCACAAGTAACTATCAAATTTAAGAAATCTAAAATTGATACAATATTACTAATACACAATTCATATATAAATTTTATTAATTATTCCAATAATTTCTTTATGGAATTTTCCTTCTTCTGATCCAGAGTCACTTACTGCTTTTAGTTATCATGTCTCTTTAGTCTCCTTAATCTGGAACATCTTCTCAGCTTTTCTCAGTCTTTCATGACAGTGACATTTTTGAAGAATAAACAGTTGTTTTACAGAAGACCAAGCTGAGCTTGTCTGATGTTTCCTCATGATTAGTTTCAGGCTATTCATTCTCAAGAGGCATACCACATAAATGGTGTTGTACCCTTCTCACTATATCACATATGAAACACATGATGTCAGTTTGTCCAGCACCTTAATTATTGATTCTTCCATCCTTTGCCCTGATTTGTAACGCCACCTGTTACATTATGAAGATTCCACTGTATGCATGTTTGCTTAAGAGTCTCTGTTCTGTACCACTGATTTTTTTGTTTATTCCTATACCAATATCACATTGACTTAATTAGTATAACTTTAGAAGTCTTGTTATCTATAGACATGTTCTCTACCTTGGTCTACAGCTTCAAAAGTGCCTTGTTTGTTCTTGGACATTGGTTCTTCCACGTGATTTTTAGGGTCAGTTCATTAAGTTCTACCAAAAATTTTGTTGGGATATCGATTGGAATTGTACTGAATGCATAAACTATTTTGGGAAAAACTGACACCTTTACGTTAGGTTCCCTTCCAGAAAAACGGTATACATCTCATTAGTTACATCTTCTCTTAAGGCTTTCAAAGAAGCTTTATTATTTTCTCCATTGTATTAAGTATGTCTTTTTAGTCTGATATTTTGACATCTGGGGCATTACTGACCCTAGGAAGACTGGCCCTTCCAGGGCTAGCCAATTCTCAGAGATTAATAAACTTTGCACATGGGAGTGTACCTTTCATACACAAACTAAGCAATCCAGAGCCCACTCCCCATTCCTCTATCTGGCTCTTACACACCGGGCTAATATTCTCCTGTCCTAATCACCCCAGGACCAGGTACTAGACCACTCAGGACAGTCTTACACTTCTGCCCATTGAGATTATTCATACTAGCCAATCCGAAGGCTGAACACCCTACCTCAACCATTTCTTCCCACAGAAACCACAGTAAAACCTCCTGTTCATATTTTCTTCCCAACTCCCTCTGCCTTCTGAACAACCCTGATACTTCCCTGTGTGGTCCCTCTACATGACATGTCATGTCTCCTATTTCTAGTAATCTGTGAGTATAAAAACTTCTTCATTTATGACATCCATTTCCATGCCTATCTTGCCATACCTGATTAAAACAAATCCTGAGTACATTTTTAAACCTCCATTAAGATTGTACCTATCTTCTGTAGATTTTTTCAGATTTAACTTATAGTTATTTTATTTTAATTTTTTATTGAGTGAAGTGCTCACATCTTAAGTGAATGAATTTGTACATATGTATGTACCCACATAACTACTATCCAGATCAAATATAGAACATTTCCAGCACTCAAAAGGCTCCCTTGTGCACCCTCCCAGTCAATACTCTTCACCTAAAAAGGTAAACACTATTTGGACTTTTAACACCATATATTAATTTTGCTTATTCTTGATTTCTTAAGGAAATAGACAGTATTCTTTTGCATCTGGCTTCCTTTGCTTAACATCTGTAGTATCTGTCCCTGTTGTTAAAGAACTATAGTTGCTTTTTCACTGATGCATACATTTCAGAATACGAATGAATATATTTATTAATTCTGTTGTTGATGAACACTTAGCAATTATTAATAAAGCTACTTTGAGCATCCTTGTACATGTCTTTTGATAGATACAGGTCTTCATTTCTGTTGGAGTAGATGCTGGATCATAGGGTGACTTACATTTAGGTTTAGTAGATACTGACAAACAGTTTTCCAAAGTGGTTCTACCAATTTATACTCCTACTATAAATATATTTGAATTCCAGTTGCTCTACAAATTCAAAACTTGATATTGTGAGTCTTTTTCATTTTAGCCACCATGTGCCATAGTGGGACTGTTCCTTTCGTCATCATCATTTTGATTATTTTTTTTTTTGTGGGGAAATTTCTAATGATTGATTCAATACCTTTAATGGCTAAACAACTATTAAGGTTTTCAATTTATTTAAAACATTCATTTATTTACTTATTTATTTGGCTGCACCGGGTCTTAGTTGTGGCACGCGGGATCTTTGTTGTCACATGTGGAATCTTTACTTGCAGCATGTGGGGGTCTTTAGTTGTGTCATGTGGGATCTTTAGTTGGGGCATGCAAACTCTTAGTTGCGGCATGTGGTATCTAGTTCCCTGACCAGGGATCAAACCGGATCCCCTGCATTGGGAGCGCAGAGTCTTAGCCACTGGACCACCAGGGAAATCCCCAAGATTTTCAATTTATGCTTAAGTTAGTTTTGTTAAACTTAACTTTGTTGGGAAATCATTTATTTAGTCTAAGTTTTCAAATGTATTATCTTAAAACGGTTCATAGTACTTAGTCTTATTTCTTAAATCATAGCTAAATCTGTAACTTAGGAGTTCCTTTTCAATTCCAATATTGGTTTTTATGCCTTTTCTCTTAGATTAATCTTGTCTGATGCCCATTACCTTGGTCACTGTGAAAAGAACCAGATTTAGGTTTGGGGGATTCTCTATTGCTTCTTTGTTTTCTATTTCACCCTTATCTTTATTATTTAATCACTTCTATATTTCTTTTGGCCCTCTCACTGTTGTGGCCTCTCCCGTTGCGGAGCACAGGCTCCAGACGCGCAGGCTCAGAGGCCATGGATCACGGGCCTAGCCGCACCGTGGCATGGGGGATCTTCCCAGACTGGGGCACAAACCCGCATCCCCTGCATTGGCAGGCGGACTCTAAACCACTGCGCCACCAGGGAAGCCCCTATTTTTCTTTTGATCAAGCTCTTTATGTCCTTTTCCTGACTACATAAATTGAATGTTTTAGCTCATTCACATACTAATTTTATTATTTTTTAAAATAAATTTATTTATTTTTATTTATTTATCTTTGGCTGTGTTGGGTCTCTGTCGCTGTGTGCAGGTTTTCTCTAGTTGCGGCGAGTGGGCTTCTCATTGTGGTGGCTTCTCTTGCTGCAGAGCACAGGCTCTAGGTGTGCGAGCTTCAGTAGTTGTGGCACGTGGGCTCGGTAGTTGTGGCTTGCGGGCTCTAGAGTGCAGGCTCAGTAGTTGTGGCACACAGGCTTAGCTGCTCTGTGGTATGTGGGATCTTCCCGGACCAGGGATTGAACCCAGGTCCCCTGCATTGGCAGGTGGATTCTTAACCACTGTGTCACCAGGGAAGTCCCTCACATACTAATTTTAATACACGCACAGGAGACTAAAAATTTTCTTCTGAGAATATCTTTGGCTGCAGCACACAAGCTGCAATATTTTTTATATCACTCAGTTCTAAGTCTTCTAATTTTCATAATTTCTTCAACGGGCCATGAATAGCAAGAAGGTTGATTTTAAAATTTCAAACATACATGATTTGGGGGTGGGGGGGCGGGGTTGTTATATATAACTTAATTATACTGTGGTCTGAGAAGGTGATATGTATGACACAAATATTTTTATCTTTGTTAAAATTCATGCTTTCTGGCAGAGTGAGGTAACAAATTATAAATGTTCTACGAGTGCCTGAAAGAATGTGAATTCTCAAATTGTTGGCTACAGGCTTCCATACATACATCCATTAGATCAAGATTATTAATCACTCAACTCTTCAGCTTCTTACTTTTTTGTTGCTTAATCTCACAATTCTAGTAAATGTGTAAAAGTGTTCCCTGTATGGTTACAGATTTGTTCATTGAAATTTTGTTTTAAGTATTTTGGGACTAAATTATTAAATAGAAGTTTAGAATCTTTATAGCTTCCTGCTTAAGTGTTACCTAAACATTATATATATGAGTCCTTTTTAACTCTAGTAATGCTTGTTGCACTTAGAACTATTCTGTGTGATATTAATATAGCTATACCTACTTTGTTTTGGTGACTATTTGCCTGAAACATTTCTTTTCATCCCTTTGAGTTCATCTTTTCTGTATCCTTATGTGGTTCTTTTTTTCTTTTTTTTTTTTTACAACATTGTGTTTAATTTCTGCTGTACAGCAAAGTGACTCAGTTATTCATATATATTTTTCATATTCTTTATCATTATGGTTTATTACAGAATATTGAATATAGTTCCCTGTCCTATAGGTAGGACTGTGTTGTTTATCCTGTGTCCTTATGTTTTAAGTATGTCTCTTATAAACAGCATAAAGCTCAACAACCTCCGCCTTTATACTGGTTTTTTAATCCATTATGATTAATCATCACCCAAAGAAAAGTCTTTGCAAAGGTTTTGATCTTTCATTTTCAGAATGCCTATCTTCATTCTAGTTCCTCAAAAAGCTCCAAGAGTCTTCATGTCACATCTTTACCTAAAAATCTCAATTGCCTATTTATCCTCTCCAGGTTAAAACACAAATCTTTTGGCATAAAACACAAAGCCATTTAGTCTGGACCAAGCCTGTCTTTTTCCTCAAATCCTACTACACCTGTCCATTTATAAGTACACAAAACTCCTAGTGTTCTTCAGAAATGATGTTCTTTTTTTTTTGTTGTTTTGTTTTTTTTTGTTTTGCGGTACGCGGGCCTCTCACTGTTGTGGCCTCTCCCGTTGCGGAGCACAGGCTCCAGACGCACAGGCTCAGCGGCCATGGCTCACGGGCCCATCCACTCCGCGGCATGTGGGATCTTTCCGGACCAGGGCACGAACGCGTGTCCCCTGCAGCGGCAGGCGGACTCCCAACCACTGTGCCACCAGGGAAGCCCAGAAATGATGTTCTTTTATACTTCTATGACTTTGCACACGCTGTCCAGAACGTGTCCATCCCTACTTATTCACCTTATGACAGCGTAGTCAATACCCTACCCTAAAAATCATCTCTTGTATAAGTTCTACAGAGAGAACTAGTCACTCTTTCTCTGTACGTTTTTTTAGCTACATTGTAAGGCTTGTCTTCATGTATTATTATCTTATTATTTTAAATTATCATGTATAAAAAGCTCACCTGGGTAAGTAAAGCCTGAATTTCAGAATATTTAATCACACAGTTTACATTTACAATAGCTACATTTGTTAGTGTTTATTATTTACAAAGCACCTTACATTTCTTTTTTCATTTATTCCTCACATCAAGACAATATCATCTTGACTTAATAGATGAACAAACTGAGGTTCAAGAAGGTTAAATAGTTTTCCCAAGGTAACGAAGTCACTTAGAGGTAAAAACTGGCTGTTTGACTCCAAAACCTAAACATTTCCCCTAAGTAATATTGCCTACCAAATATATATTGTAAGCTGAACTATACTAACCAAATACTGCTGAGAAAATGTTCTTCCAAACTCATTTTAATGAAAAAATGACATAGATGGGTTTTGAGCAGTTTTTAGAAGTTTAAATGCACACACAAATATTTATCTATGTATGACAACTTTTCAAAAAACACTTTCTTCATAACATTTATATAATAGAAGAAATTTTTAAAACATATTTTTGTTGCCAGAGAAGATAAAAATGCAAATTATGATTTTACCCTGTGTAAAAGCTGCTATAATTACATTATTATACTGTAAAATCTCCTTAAACTAAAAAATTTTTCATCTTTATTAGTTTAAAAGTTAACATTCAAAGTTAATGGTGATATGGTCAAAGCTAACTAGAAAACTTTATCTTAAGATATGGTTTATACAAAATAGATATTTTTGCATTACTTATGTATTCCTAAAGGAAGAATAACCACACTTTCTCATGAATTTAATTTCAGAAATAAGTAAGTATCATTTCATTGATAATCATTATCGGGCTTTAAGGAATTAATCCCAATTCAAAATGTCAATACCATAAAGTCCACATGTGAAATTTTTAATCAAAAATTTTAAAAAGTTAACGGACAAAAAAGAACATTAAATTTTCTACTGCCAAATTTCTGAAATTTTTTCACTTCAAAAACTAAGTAGAATTTTAAACAGGTACTATATTCTTTGTTTCTCCCCTACAAAAACAATTATTTGCTTTAAAAACACATACCTCTTTCCTTGTTTACTTTGTTCAAATAAGTCTACCTTCAGCTTTATACATTCCTCTTGGGACTTCTGCAAACTCTGTTCCTTTTCAGTCACCATTTTCTGACTCTGCTGTAATTTATCTTCTGCCTCTCTATAAAATAAAGATACTTTTAAAGGCTGTTGAAGAGATTGTTTCAGGTAAGCAAGAAATAGTTCAACATCAGGAATTCTATTAGTTTAAATCACTGAGTTAAGAGAAACAAATATTTAACAAGAGAAAGACAAAAGGCATATTCATCACTTGTGAACTATTAGTTTTCATAAGGAATAAAAGGATACTTCTATCAGATGATAAATATATCTGAAATAAAAGATTATATCCTATTTAATGATCAGACACTAGAAGTATTAGATATATTTCAGAAACTAGATAAGTATGACTGTTATCACCACTATATCCAGTGATTTTTCTGACAGTTGCAAAAAGCTAAAATGAAAATGTAGTAAGTATAAATTTTGGAAAAGAAAGACAAAATTCTTTTTTTTTGCTGATAATATCATTAGCTACCTGGAAAACCCCAGGAGAATCAAAACAAAAATTAGAATTAATTAAAGGTATGACAAATAGTCCAATTACAAAATAATTATAGTATTATACAAAAAGCAGTAGCCTTCCTATATACTATCAATGAACAGAACAAGAACAAATTCACAACAACCAAAAATATAAAATACCTAGGAATAAACTTAACATGTATTACAAAGAAAATTATGAAATTCTGATGATCATGAGAGATGACTTTAGTGTGCATCAGAATCATCTGCAGGACTTGTTAAAACACAGATTGCTGGGTCCCACCTCCCAGAGTTTGTGACTCCATAAGTCTGAGACAGGAACTGAGATCTGCATTTCTTACAAGTTCCCAGATGATGCTCATACTGCTGGTCCCAAAACTACTCTTTTGAGAATCACTAAAATGGAGCAATATGCTATTTAGTATGCATATATTTCTCATTTTATTCATAGCAGAAGAGGAAGATAAATTATAAAGTGCCTGATTCCTTGTATTTTATTTCTTGAACTCCCATCGAAGTACTGAGTACATATTACTATGTAGGGCAACAAGCAAACTAATTCATATTAATGAAAACACATAAATAAGCATCTCAGCTTAGATTTAGTCTTTTTTAGCCCCTATATACTGCATGTATCCTGCAGCCAAGAGGAGTTATGATGGACTGAAAACAGAATCAACAAGTTCTAACTAAGACAGTCTATACACCAATATGGATTTATTGGGGTGGGGGACAAATTTTAACAAGATACGTCAAAAAGTAAAAGTAGAAAATAAATATTTTAAAGCTGTAAGTTTTACCTCAAAACTTTATCTTGGGCTGAAACTTCTGCTTCCAAATTTATAATCTGTTCTTCTAAGATTGGTACAATGACTGCCTGTTGTTGAGCAGATTCAAGCATAGAAACCTAAAACAAATAACTTTTAGAGCACTTTCTTCACAAAATAAATTAATCGACTTTGTCCTTAGTTTCTTTTACCATCTGACAGGGGTTCAGTAGAACTCCCCAGTCATTGTTCATTGTTTGTGAAGCTCATCTTATCTATCAATTTATATGGGCATGTCATCATCACAAGCTAGTCTCAGCATGTAAGCTCCTGCCATTACCCTCAACTTAACATCCCAAGTTAACTGGTTAGTTATTTGGCGAAAAAAAGAGAACCTCTACAGACTAATTTAAAGATAAATTTATCTAAAAAGATAAATTTCACATACATTAGAAAATTAAATTTCAAAATCACATAAAAATACTTACTGAACCTTGTTGTTATTTAAAACCTAATTTTAGAATACATGCTTACTAGAGAAAACCTAGAAAATACAGAAAAGCATAGTAATCCTACAACTTGGAATATGAAGAGTGTAGGATGGTAGAAATCCACAACCTAAATGGTATCTGGAAAAGAATACCAGTAAGAGAACTAATTATCCCCCCGAAAAGGAAGCATGAGATAATAGTACAGGGCAGGGATGAGGTCCAGGATAGAAAACTTGGGATATAGTTCTAACTCTGTTGATGAGTCCCTCCTTTTCCTACTCTCAGAACACCAAGAGTCACATGATGGCCTACCAAGAAGAGATAGAAAGTTATTATTATTATCTGGAGAATTGAACAGGAAAGGTTTGAGACTCTTGAGACATTACATGGAATGATGAGCAGGGATGAGGAAGAGTTAAAAACAAAGAGATTAATAAGGAACAGTCAGCTTCTAGCTTCCTACCCCACCTCATTTGGGACTACCCCACAGGTAAGAAATCAAAGGATTCTTTGCTGGAGAAACTCAAGAGCTCCAAAGAAAAAGACTTCACATATGGATGTTGGATGGGGGAAGGGAGATATCTCTCTACAAAAGAGCCATCTTCTCAACCATCACCAACAAATGAAGCCCAATGGACAACAAACTTCACCTTTGCACAGAGAGCTTCCAAAGAGCATTTAAGTGCCTTCTCTTAAATACAAATAGCCAAAACACCAATATCTGAAAGCTTCTATCACAAAAGTCAGAGGTCAAAACAAAAGAAAAAAGCAACTGGCAGCAGCCAGGCAAACATATACACACACACAAACACACAGAATCATTAAATCTTCAGAGAGCTATGAGAAGATACTGCATCAGGATGTTATTAAATACAAAACAATCAGAGAAAATGAAAAAGCTCCAGAAAATGAAAAATTATGAAAGCCAAAAATAAAAGATTCAATAGGATGACAATGTTGAGGAAATCACAGAAAAAGTATCACAGGAAGACAAAGAGATGGAAAATACCAGGAAAAAACTTGAAAGATTTAGAGTACCAATCCAGGTTAGGAAAGATAGAAGAAAGAAAACAGAGTGAAGAAAATTATCAAAGATTACATAAGAAAAAATTCAGGGACCAAAGGACACAAGATTTCAGCCTAAAAGGGTCTTCATGTACCCAGCGCAATAAATAACAGAGGTCTATTCCTAAAAACATAAGTGGAAAAACAAATGAAAAAATATATTACCCACTAGGAAAAGTAATTCACAATGGTATCAGATGCTTTAGAGACAAACTGGAGGATAGAAGACAAGAAAGCAATGTCCTAAACATTCTGAGGTAAAATAATTTTCAACCTAGAATTCAATCAAGTGTGGGGGAGAACTTAAGAAATTTCAGACAGACAAGGAAGCTACCAGAAACATGCTCCAACTAAAGAAAGAGCAAACCAAGAAAAATGACATGGGATCAAGGAAACAATAGACCCAACCTAGAAAAACATCAAAGAGAAGTCCCAGGAGAGCAGCTGGGCAGCAGGTCTGAAGGGCAATAAGCTCAGAGAGAACGAGATGACAGTCTCCAGAAGTGTTAACTACTGTACAGACACTGCTAAAAGGTAAATTATGAATATGTTGATCGGTACAATGGGGAATTTCAGCAAAAGGTTTCCAACAGTAGCACATATGCAAAATCAAAGCTAAGACCTGCCCTGGAAAAGGCAGCCTCCCTAAAAAATATTTCATCAGGCAATTTAGAAAAAGCTGAGATGGGAAGTAAAACACAAATATCTCTTACTGCCTAGAATAAACACTGGTGTATTTACATGCTCAAAGAAAGGAACAAAATGCTAATAGTTCAGTAATTATTAGCAAAACTCTTTTAATATCTCTTAGACTTTAAATAATTAAGCCTCTATGACTTTAAAAAGAATCTACAGTTGATTAAAAAATTAAAATACAATTAATAAACAGAAAAGGTAAACAGACACAACAAAAGAAATCTAAATGACACACTGAAAAGGTAAACTTCACAAGAAATCAAGAAAAACAAAATAATTTTCCCTCAAAGATATTTAAAAATATAGATATGTTTAAAAAAATAATAATACGGAATGTAGACAGAGTGCAATAAATGCCTGAAAAAATTATTTCCCTGTGATTTGACCATTCTGGAAATCTAACCTAGAAATAATCCCAAACAACAAAAAAGTTTTATGTTCACTGAAGCATTTTTTCTCCTTAGGCTCAATAGTACTTTGTTTTGTTTGAAAAGTACAAAATAAAGACCTCCCATAACTCTACTACTTAAAACAATACATTGAAAAAGTAAATAGTGAAAGTTTCACTATGACCCTCCAACCGTTTCCAAAGTTATCAACAATATTGTGGAGCAGTCCTTCTGTCCCTATATTGATATATGTCATATGCATATCTATATACATACACACACATAGACACGTGCTCATTTTATAAAAAACAAAACAGATTATTGTGTGTGTGCATGTATGTGTATGTGTTTTGCTCTGTAATGTTTTTCTACCACTAAATATTTTAGGTAAGTTTTTGAGTGTTGACTGTGCAGACACCATTCTAAGTGCCTCTACATATATCATTTAAACCTTACAAACTTCTATAAAAGTCAAACAACTTTGCATTTACCTTAAAAAAAAAAGCTTAGTAGCAATCCATTATATGGATATATCATAATTTACTTTACCATGTCTCTGTTATTGGACATTTTGGTTTCTTCTAATTTTTTGTATACCAATCATATAGAAAAATATAGGAAACCACATAAACAGGGGAGCTATTAATTAAATTATGGTATACTCACATAAGGAAACATAATACTACCATAAAAAATGATTGTTGGGGACTTCCTTGGTGGTCTAGTGGTAAAGAATCCGCCTTCCAACACAGGGGACACAGGTTCGATCCCTGGTTGGGGAACTAAGATCCCACATGCCGCAGGGCAACTAAGCCCGTGCACCACAACTATTGAGCTTGTGCGCCTCAACAAGAGAGCCCGTATGCCACAAACTACAGAGCCCATGCACCCTGGAGCCCCACGTGCTATAACCAGAGAGAAGCCCAAGCACCACAACTAGACAGAAACCCAAGCAGACCATGTACCGTAACAAAAAGATCCCGCATGCCTCAACAAAGATCCCGTGTGCCACAAAGACCTGATGCAGCCAAAAAAAAAATAAGGAAAATAAATAAATAAATAAAATAAATATTAAAAAAAAGAAGTCATATTAAAAATGATTGTTGGAAAAGCTACGTAAATGCATCCAAAACTGCTTAGACTATGTAAGAAGTATAATACAATTCCAGGAAAAAAAAAACTATTCAAACATGTAATATTTAACTATGTAATAAACCAATAAAAGCAGTTTCTAGATGGTGGAAACTGGGTTATCTTTCTCCCTTTTCTTTTCTCTATTTTTGAAGTTTTCAGCAATGAGAATGTATTATTTTAAGAAGAAAGATAAGTAAGCTATATATTTCCTTTGTACACAAAGTAAAACCACACAAATTGATAATCTTAAGATTTTAAGAAGTTCTGAATTATCTAAATGCATAGGCTATACAAGTTCCCCTAAATAATTTTCAGATATTAAATTTACATAAAATTGATTCTATAACATGTTGATACTATATCATAATAAAAATTATTATACATAACACATTAAGGCAATACAAGGAATATTTTCCAATTATAAATCTTAAGATGATTACAATTATTTTCTGTTGGCATAGTCACCACTTCAAGAAACATACTTTTGCTCTTGACTGTGTCAATTCAAAGTGGACAGACTCTATTTTAGTCATTAAAGAATGATTCTGTGAGACCAAACAAGCATTCTGTTGCCTAAGATTATTAAGTTTCTCTCGAAGACTTTTGATTTCCTGATCCACAGGGGTAGAAGATGAAAAAGACATCTGAAAAATGAAAAAGAACAATTTATTTTGAATTATTTCATTAAGCATTACATGTAATTAATGGAAATAATGAACAATTATCAATAAAATGACTAAGTAGCTCAGAAAAATGGGTTAAGATATTCAGTCAGTGTTGGTGAGGATATGAGACAATCAGCACTCTCTCCTCCACTGCTGGTGAACATGTACATAAATAAGTTCAGCCTGGAAAACAGTGGTATACTTTGGAAAAGTTCTTGGTATTATCCAGTAAAGCTGAACATGCTAAGACTCAACAATACTACTCCTGGGTATAAATCTGATAGAAACTTTTACACTTTTGCACCTGAAGATTAAAGACATAAAAATGATAAGAAATGAAATGCCCACAAACAACAAAATGGATAAATTATTATTTAACCGTTTGTATATTTCTATTATACTCTTTTGAATATATATTTTACAATAAATTATTTTAATTTTCATGGGAGTTGAGGTTTTCAAAACATTTAATTTTATTTTTTTGAATAATATATTTATGCAATTCAGAGTCAGAATTATATATTTTTAAAAAGTACATACAGAAGTATCATTCCCATCTTTAGTAGATAGGTAACCATTTTTACAAGTTTCTTGTTTATAAATTTTTATATAACATCAATCAGCAAAAAATAGGAAACTCCTTATATAGGAGAGTCATTAATTAAGTTAGGATCTTAAACCTAGTCTTCTAGTGTTTCCATACGCATATACAAGCAATACAAATTACCCACCCCGCCCCCAATAGCTCCTAATACAAAACCAGAAGAGTATGTATGTTATTCTGCACCTTGCATTTTTCACTTGAACAACATATCCTGGCAATCCCTCCACAATCAATTCACTGAGAAACTCCTATTCTTTTTTTTTTTTTAACCCCCTTAGCTGCAGTTTCTATTGCATGCTTATTCAACCAACTAGACAAATGAGATACTTCTAGTCTTCTGTTATGACAAACAATGCCTTGTTTTGTACTTATACAGGTACTTTTCCAGAAATGGGATTTCCAAGTTAAGGGTAAACGCATTTGTGGTTTTGGTAAATATTACCAAATGCCTCTCCACTGAGGTTGTATCACTTTGCATTTCTACCAGCAATGTATGAGAATGCCTATTTCCCCCTAATATCACCAACAAAATAGTGTCAAATATCTGGATGTTTAATATTCTGGTAGTGAATTTCTCTTATTGTGACTGAGATTGAACATCTTTTTATTTGTTTTAATTTCCTTTTCCATTCATGTCTTTTGCCCATATTTCCATTGGGTTGATGATTTTTCCTTATTTCTAGGAGCTTTTTACATATCAAAGAGATTAGCCCTTTATCTTTAATAAGCATTACCAATATTTTTCCCCCTCTGATTTGTCATGTAACCTGTGATTCTGCTTAGGGTAAAACACAATGATTTCAATGTTTTTATATATAATAAAAACAATCAGCAATTTGAATTAGGGTAGAGATCAAATTTCCCAAAATTACATAATCTTTGTAGACATGGAATTTGAATTCATTTTCTAAAATGTAGGCTCAGATAGCTTCATCAAACAGCTTCCTTACAAAAAGAAAATCTCTCAACTGCTGGCTTTCTGAGGTGGGAAGAGGAAATTTTTATCAAGAAAGAGTACGATGTACATATGCAACCATATGTATATATGCATGCTGTCAATGGGGTAATAAAAAATAGGAGGAAGAGCGTGGAAAAAGAGATAAAAGGGTTGAGTAAGGAAGAGGAGTATACATAGGGAGATAGATAATACGGCCAAATAAAAAAGAGGGAGAGTGAGTTCAAGACCAGGAAAGATGTCTAAAATCATCCACAAAATTTAGAGATAATGAATGGAACACCTGATCCAGGCTAAACAGTAAGTACACTTTAACCACTTAATAAGCCATGATTACCTATTACGTACATGGTACAGTACTAAAATCAAGGGGGTTACAATTTACTTGAGAAAACAAGATTAACTGCAAAAAGGTAATAAACATAGAAGTTTTAAAATAGAGTAATACACCAAAATAACTGCTCTCTTGTTAGGACAGAACAAGAACCATTATATTTAAATTCAAAGAGTCTGGAGTACTAAAAACTATGGAAAACATGAATAAGGTATTTGAAGAAAGAATTCAAAGAAAAAGCATTTTAAGTAGACAGGTCTAAAACTAAAACTACTTTTAAGTAGGCAGGTCTAAAAATAATAACCTTATCTCTTGGCTTTTTTTGAAAATCAGTACCACTATTGGGCATTTTACAAACTTTTTTATAAGGTGAGTAATTCAAAAGTCCAAGCTGGCTAGGCTGAGAAAGATCTTCCAGAACGAGCCTTTCAGACCTTGAGAGATTAGAGGCATAACCAGAATTTTCACGTGGGCTAACACTAGAAAAAAAAGAAAAAATACATTTTAGTTCTTAGGTACTTTAAGTATTCACTCTAAATTTCTATACATTAAATAAGAAAACCGAAAGAAAAGCACCTGAAATGTTGCTGAAAATCAGATTCCAGAAATGAACTTAAGGCATTTCAACTAAATTTTTAAATAAACCATAATTAGTTTTAAACTAGCAATCTATGTTTCTGGAGCCTCTATGCTAGGATTACTTAAGATTCAAAAAACAGCCATAATAATAAAAGATTAATTAAGCCTACACATATATTTTATACTCTGAGTCCTAATATATTCTTTAAATTTTATTTATTTATTTTTATTTTTGGCTGCGCTGGGTCTTCGTTGCTGCGCACGGGCTTTCTCTAGTTGTGGTGAGCGGGGGCTACTCTTCGTTGCGGTGCACGAGCTTCTCATTGTGGTGGCTTCTCTTGTTGCGGAGCACAGGCTCTAGGCGTGCAGGCTTCAGTAGTTGTGGCACGCAGGCTCAGTAGTTGTGGCTCGTTGGCTCTAGAGCACAGGCTCAAAATTTGTGGTGCATGGGCTTAGTTACTCCACGGCATATGGGATCTTCCCGGACCAGGGCCTGAACCCGTGTCTCCTGCATTGGCAGGCGAAGTCTTAACCACTGTGCCACCAGGGACTGAGTCCTAATATATTAAAGGTCTTAATATGTAAGTGCTTCTCTAATAGTTCTTTTTCCTAAACTGAAAGTTATACTCAAATTATTTTTTTTTAATTATAGAACATTATTCTCTACTCTGGACACATCAGAAACACATCATATAATAATGATATTCACACATTTTACATTCATAAATTAAAGTCCTACTCAGAATTGTACATGTAATTTTACTCACTCACCTAGATAACTCTTCCCCTAAACTCCGCAAACTCCATTCTGTTATCTTTAGTTCACGTCTTAAGGAAGCAACATTTGCCAGCAAACTTTCTTCTTCATTGTCTTTATTATAGTAGTCTGAGGAACTAGACTCCATTTCCTAAAAAAAGAAATGAATTTCTTATACCTTGCCTGAAAGAATCTGTGGTGTCAGTCAAAATACTCTCACACTAAGTAAATTTTAACTCATTATTTTTCTATTTCAAATGTTGTGAAATCTTTCATGGTTAATTTAAAACAAAGCAAAATGAAACAAAACACCCAGCAACAATGAATTTCTCAGCGTGTTAAGCTATAATGGAAAGTTCAACAGAATTTCAGTGAATCAATTTTTCATTATAGCCAGGGACTAGTTATTAAAGTTCCCCTTTTCTAAGCATCTTTAATCTTCTAACAATTGTGTAGACTAAGTGTTTTTATTCCATGTTAAAGATGAAGAAACTAAGAATGAGACAAATAACTTGCTCAAGGTCACACAAACTGTAAATGGTGGAACCAATATTTGAACCTAGGTCATCAGGATCCAAAGATCTTTCAATTATGTCTCACTGTAGTTTTCTTATTTATTATAGATTTTCAATATGAAGTGTTCAAACTTACATAATCATGTTACAGCTGTGAACATCTGACAAAACTGGTATCATTACAGTCATTCATATTTTCTTTTTTTTTCTATTTTTTTTTTTTTTTGGCTGCGTTGGGTCTTTGTTGCTGCATGGGCTTTCTCTAGTTGCAAGCGGGGGCTACCCTTCATTGCGGTGCACAGGCTTCTCATTGCAGTGGCTTCTCTTGTTGCAGAGCATGGGCTCTAGGCGCACGGGCTTTAGTAGTTGTGGCACATGGGCTCAGTAGTTGTGGCTCACGGGCTCAGTAGTTGTGGCACACAGGCTCAGTAGCTGTGGCACACGGGCTTAGCTGCTCCGTGGCATGTGGGATCTTCCCGGACCAGGGCTTGAACCCGTGTCCCCTGCATTGGCAGGCGGATTCTTAACCACTGCGCCACCAGGGAAGGCCTCATATTTTCTTAAAGGTAATTTATTATCACAGAAAGCTTATCCCCATCTCCCATTCGCCATGGTTAGAAAATTTAAAACCACACACTCACATTCACATCACAACCACAGAGATCAAAATGACATTTAGCAGGTTAACTCACAGAAATATATGAAGAAAAGCTTTTGTTTCTTCAACTGATCGGTATCTCAAGGGTTGTGAAATTCTCTACTAAGTAGCTTTGCACATAAAAAATCATGATAAAGTACCGCCTTTTACTGTTAATTAATATACATAATTATCATGAATTAATAATACAATTAAGATGAAGGCTTTATAATCTCTACTACTCCTATACATCTTCTTGCATAATCTTAAAATTACATTCCTCTTTCAGATACTATTTACCTTTGTCATTGTGGCATCTCTTTCATCACCCTTCTAGAATTCTGACCACATCTCAAGCTCCAAAAGGTTAGGAGTCCTGTGTATTATTTTCAGGACTATAAGGCACTTAGTGAAACTCAACATTTTCAATGAATAAATGATTACTAAACTGCCCTTCCTTCCCCTCACCTAGCTAAAATAATATGACAAATTCATTCCACACTCAAAATTTCTCAGATGTAGGGAGGAAGATTAAAAAGAAAACTCTCACCTTATTGGAAGAAACTGGCAGGAAATTAAATGAGACGCTATGGAATCTTAGTAGAGAAAATGTTTCTATCCTCTTTCCTCTTTTGTTTCCACAAATTTGCTTCTGCTTAAATAAGAAGACTCTCCCAAACACAAGTCAATGGTTAAGGTCCCCATTCTGCTTTCTTTGCAACATCTCTAGTTCCCTACAGGATGGTGAAAGAAAAAAGGGTTACGAACATTCAGGCAAATTCTAAAATGCCATTCGACATTGTTTCGACTAAATCAGGTTTATGTCCAACATCTTCTGTATATTTTCATGTAAGAATTCTCTAACCCTTCTGAAGTATCAATGAAAACGTTTGCTATGCAAACATATTTTCATTTTCCTAGTAGGCCATTTATTATCTTTAAAAAAAGATTCCTGGGACTTCCCCGGCAGTCCAGTGATTAAGACTCTGCGCTTCTACTGCAGGGGGCGCAGGATGGATACCTGCCAGCGATACCCGCCTGCCACGAGGTGCGGCCATTTATTTTAAATTAATTAATTAATTAAATAAATAAAGATTCCTCCTCCCTTCAACTGACACTAGTTATGAAGTCTAGCTTCATTGCCTGTACATACGTGGAAAAGCACATCCGGCTACAGACAGGTCCTGCCTTCTTTTGGCCCTAGTAACAATGCTTTTGTAGGTATACACACGCACACCCATCACACCGAAAAACAAGTGTTCATTATACTCCCTGTATGTAAAAAGATGGGCTGTAGTCGAAAAGTATTCCTCATTTTGGAAGGAGGTCATGGCTTTATATAGTACTGTCTTGTACCAAGAACGCTCAATTTGACAGAATTGGCCCTTCGTTCATCTGGAAGAAGTGGAGGAAAACATGACAGCTTCCTTTCCGGTTTTTCGTCAACTAAAATACAACCCTGCAGAGCAGCGTGCGCAGCGAGGGCGAGGACCAGACGAAACGCATCCAAGCATACCGACAGGGAAAGGAACAAAACTCCTTCAGGTAGGCGGGTTTCCACCCTCCAGGGGCAGTCGCTCACCACCCAAGTCATAGTTGTGAGAGAGACCCACCGACGACGGCGCACGCCGCGCTCTCCGCTGCGTTCGGAAACTTCGGACCCTCTGCCGGACCCCAAGCGTGGAACCCCAGACACACCACGCAGGAAACTAGCGAACCCCAGATGGCCCGAGGTCAAACCGCCGCGGGAGCCGTTGAGGACGCCCCGCCCCGCCGCAGCCCCGCCCCCCGCGAAGACTCTGCGTGAAGCGACGCCGGACGCGCGGGGCCTGTTGGGGATTGTGGTCTGCGAGCGCGTCCGAGCCTGCCCACCCGGAACTACATTTCCCACAATTACCGCCAAGACGCCCATTGGTGTGAGGGACGCCATGAGAAGCTGCGGCCGTCTGGGTATCGAGCGGGCGCGCTCACGCGGGGCCTGAGGGAGCCAAGACCCGGGAGGGTGTGGAAAGGGACTGCTGGCTCCGCCCTCAGTCCCTACCCTTTGTAGGCCGGCGTTTTCCCTTCTGAGAAACGCCCGTCCGCCCCGGCCTTCACCTGGAGTTTCTTCAGGTTCCAGGTTTCCCTGCCAACCACGAGGAGTCCAGGGAGGAAAAGCGGAGCATAGGCGCCTATAACCCACGCCTCCCACGCCTTTTCCAGCCCGAGATCGCCCAGGCAGGGATGGGCGACAAGATCTGGCTGCCCTTCCCGGTGGTCCTCTTGGCCTCTCAGCTGCTGCCTGGGGCGGCCGGCTTCACGCCCTCCTTAGACAGCGACTTCACTTTCACTCTTCCGGCCGGCCAGAAGGAGTGTTTCTACCAGCCCATGCCCCTGAAGGCCTCGCTGGAGATCGAGTACCAAGTAAGTGCAGAGGTTGAGCCAGCCTCCTTCCTTTAGCCTAGCTGCACGTCGTCGCCTCTCACCGGCTTAGAAACTTCTTGTGGACGACCGGGGTGCTGAAGAGGCGAGGGCTGCCCGGAAGAGGCCAGCTCCGCGCCAGCACGCGAGGCGAGGCTCTCCCCGGGGTTGGGGACCGAGAAGTTAGGCGGGACCTGGAACTGACTACCCCCACCCCTCCCCTTTCCTCCGGTCGGAAAGAGGCCAGCTCTGGTGATGTCGGTGGTTTTTCTCTTTGTTTCATAATTCACCTGTGTCTTTTCTAGCCAGTACACGCTTCAATACTGGGAATTTCACAATACAGGCCTAATACACGTTCTCCTTAATCATTGGACGAGATGATGACACTTGGCGTTAATCACCCCCACCACCCTCACTCAATTCCGGTATTGTAAATCTATACTGTCATTGCTTCAGTTAAGGATTTTTGAACTGTGACCATGTGATTATCACTAAATCCTATTTCGGAATATTTTGAAAGGGGCTATTGATGTGTTTAATGGTACATTTCCTTCTCAGTTATATACCCCTTATTTAAAAACCAAATAAGATCTAACTGTATATTAAAACTTTGTCATGTTTCTTTCAGCATTCTAAGCATTTCTCCCATATCATTGTTTTCTTTTTAGTACCTGCGTAATATTATAGGGAATTGCCTTAATTTATGTGGTCATTCTGGTAGAGGGTAATTTCTTAGAAGAAGTCTTGTAAGCTCCAATACAGCAAATTTCGATGTTTCTAAGTAGCACTGGGGGAAAAAAAAAAAAAAGATGCCTTGGTGTGGTTCATCTCTCAATTTTTTTACAAGTTACCTAATTTTTAATCAGATGTTAATTTTTTATAGTTGATGTAGAGAATCTTTTTCAATAACAGGTACTGTCACATATAGAGCAAAATAAAGTTATTTAGAATTTTCCTCTGAAGGAACTTTAGAATTAGATTATTTATAGATGCATAGGATAAGCATAAAGAGTAAAGTATCTAAAGTCACACAGTTAATGAGCAACACTGAGGCAGGAGCTCAGCATTTCTTGATTTCCAGTCCAGTTCAAAAGTTCATTTACTGAAGTTACCATGTGCCAGTAATGGAGAAGTAGAGACAAGGACACGGGGGAAGGGACAAACAACAGAAAGAACCCTTTTCAAGGATCTTAATATTTAAAGGTTACTGGCTCATAAACAACTAATTTCAATGAAGTATGGTTAGATGCTGTTGGAGGAGGGCTTCTTCTCTGGGGTATCAGAAAAGAATTCCTGGAGAAAATAAATTGGAATCTAGAAAGATGCTTAGGTGAAACAGGAATGCCAGGAAGAAGGGGCATTTCAGGAAAAGGATCAGAATGAATAGACAGTTCTGAAAATGCATAGTGTTAGTGTTCTAGCAGTGGGCAATATGTAGTGGACGCTAGAAGTGCTGAGTTTTCGATGGACCTTTAAGACTATAAAGTCTAGGGTGGGAGTAGAAGAAAGAGGTTGGAGAGGTCAGGAGGCTGGATCGTGGATCATGAATCTTAGCTTGTGTGCCATGCTGAGTAGCTCTGACCTTTGTCTGTATAAGGGCCATTGAAGATTAAGTAGTGTGGTAACTGTCAAAAATGTTTTACAGTGTGGAAGATGGATTTAAAGAGGGCAAAATTAGAGGTAAGGAAACCAAATGGGGTTAGAGAAATAGTCTAGATAAGAAAACAATTTTTATTGTTCAAAATTCATCAGTATTTACTGAGGTATTAGGAGAGAAATCTATTTTAAACTACTGACCTCTTATGATTGAGAGCTCCAGCTGTAGGAAAAAAATGCCTGGGCTGAAATCCTGACTCTGGCACTTACTACCTGTGTGATCTTGAGCAAGTTACTTAACCCCATACTTTTAAAATAGAGAAAATAATAGTAAGAGTTGATTTGAAACAATTAGTTAATAAGTGTTCATATACCATCCCTGACACATAGTAAATGTTCAATATATGTTAGTTTTTTTACGTTTACACTTCTAGATTTATATAGGTGGTATGGCTTAGCTTTATACTTTGCATCTTTAATCACTCAAAGGGACTATTCCCCTAAAGCATTCTGCCTAAACAATTTGTTTTGATTGAGGAAAGAAGTAAAATCATTAAATGTCTGTAGTCCTAGACAATGTTAGAAGGGTTTAAAGGGTAGAAATCATCTTCAACCCTTTGTCTGCATTTTCCAGCTCTGTGATTAATTTTCCAATAACTACAAGCTACTGGGTTTTGTCTTAGTTTTTAAAATGTCAGGGAACAGACTTTCTAGACATTGCCCTTGGCTTACTGTGACATATCGAAAAATTTTAACCGTTTCACACATTTTGGGTTTAAGAGGACACTTTTAGGATAATTGACCAGCCCCACAATATATTAAGTTCTTGAAATTTTGAAGTGTCAATATATATATCTTATGAATAGATCATTCATTTAAATTTTTAAATCGTTGAGTGCTTAATTTGTGTAAGCTTTATGCTAGATACTACAGATACAATGGTGAGTAAAAATATAGTCCGTGCACTCATGCAGTCTAGTTAAGAGGATAGACATTAATCAAATTATTACACAAATAAGTGTGATATTAGAACTCTAATAAGTGCTATGAAGTGAAGTGCATAAGCTATGAGAGTGTTTAATAGAAGGACTTGATTTCACAGTGGGAATTGAGAGAAGACATCCCAGAAGAAGTGGAGTTCAGATCTGTAGAAGAATCAGGCTTACTAGGGATAAGGGGGTGGAGCAAGGTGATGGATAAAAAGAACAGCATGTGGCAATCCAAGGCTTTGAGGAAGAAGACTGAAGAACACACCTTTGAGGGACTGGAAGACTATGACAGAAAGGTGAAAGTGGGACTCGTCCATCATGATCCATTGAAGTCACTGGGAAGTTTAGTTTTAGATTTATGGTATTGTTTTATTTTATATTTTAGATAGATATTTTGTATATTTTAAAATTAGATTCTGTATTTTTATTTATTTATTTATTTTTGCGGTGCGTGGGCCTCTCAGTGTTGTGGCCTCTTCCGTTGCGGAGCACAGGCTCCGGACACCCAGGCTCAGCGGCCATGGCTCACGGGCCCAGCCGCTCCGCGGCACGTGGGATCCTCCCGGACCGGGGCACGAACCCGCGTCCCCTGCAATGGCAGGCGGACTCCTAACCACTGCGCCACCAGGGAAGCCCAGCTTCTGTATTTTTAAATACCATTTTTAATGATTTCATTAAGCCTGACAGTCACTACCAATAATATCTTTTGTTTTACTGAAGTCTTTGCTTAGTTTTGTCACATTACTTACTTTTTGATTTAATGATATGGTTTTTGGTTTTTGGAGGAGAACCTTGAGTAATTCTTTCAGAACGCTTTGAGTCCTTGGATATCTGAAAATGGCTTTACCTTTTGCTTTCTCTTCAGTAAATATAATTTTTTACTTGGAAAAATTGAAGACATGGCTCCCTTGTGTATATATGCAAGAATGCTGATGCCATCCCAGTTCTTGTTATTTTGTAGTTCTCTACTACTACTCTTTGGAAGTTTCTAGGTTCTTTTTAAATCCTTTGGAAAAGTCACTAGGATTTTTGGATCTTTTTTCATTTATCCTGCTTCACATCTATTAGACTCTTGCAGTCTAAAGATTTTTATCTTTTGGAGCAGAACTTTTTATTCTCTTATTTGATAACTTCCTCTCCATTTCTCTTGGTTCTCTCTTTTTGAAATGCTTTATTAGGTGGGTATTTGAAATCTTTAGCTCTGTCCTTCATAAAGTTCTTACCATTTCCCTCATACTTTTCATCTATACTTTTTCACCTTGTTGTGAGAATTCCTTGGCTCCTTTTAGTTCTCTGATTTTTAGTCTCCATCCATGCCCATTCTGCTGTCATTACATTTGCTAAAGCTTTATTTGGGCAATCACATTTTTGGTTTTTCTAAGAACTTTTTCATATCAGCATCTTCATTTTCTGTAGATTTTTACATTCTTGAATTTCTCTGAGGATGTATATTACATTTATCTGAGAAAACATATTTTTAAGTCTGTTTACATTATTTTTTCAGAATTTGATCCTATGAGAAAAACCAATAACATGAAAGAGAGGGCATCAGTTTCAACAAATATTTGGTGTCTCTCTAGTCTGTTTTGAGAATTTTGAGATTGATAGATATTGGTAGCTAGATGTATTCTTTGCTCAGTGGAATATCTTCCAGAAATTCCTTACTCTTCAAATCCTTTAACAGCTTTCCTAGATTTCCAATCTATATAAATAGATTATTTATATCGTTATGTTTTCTTCATTTCATTGGGATTTAAAGAAGAAAAAAACTATGTATATTTAGCTAGCCATTTGAAACCAGTTCTGTTGATCAGTAAGTACAGCACAAGAATAGGTAATCTATCATTCCATTAAAGCCACCAAGAAAAATAAAATGGAGTTATACAAGAAAAAGAGTAGCCTCTGAAGGCAGATGGCTGAGTTCAAATTTTGACCATGCCAGTTATTTACCATATCACCTTAGGCAACCTTCTCTGTGCCTGTTTTCTGTGGGTTTTGTTTTTTTAGGCTAAAATGAAAATAATAGAACCTTCCTTTTAGAGTTGTTGTGAGGAATAAATCCACATAAAGCACTTAAAACAATGTGTGGCATAAAATGTAATTGTTAGCTGCCATCATCATTATCATCATTATCATCATCATCATTGGGACATTTTGAGATTGTAAAGGAACAGGTACTTTCCTGTTTCCTGTACTTATTCTTTGGCCAATAAGTAAATAGCCTGCTTGGAATATATAGTTCATATTGGGAAATAATAGGTATTGCTTGAAAAAGTCAGTTGGAATCAGATCATAGAGGCCTTGAGTTCCAGGCTAAGAAGTAGCTAGTTATTATTTTATTGAGGAGGAAACAAACTCAGAAAAGTTACATAGCAAGCCCTAAATTGCCCAAGGAAAAGGGTATACCAACTGAACTACCTTCTGTGTTTCTACTCTACAGGGCCTCTGTTTTAAGAAGATTATTTCAGTAATACCCGTAAGACCTAAATTTAAGTGATGGCAACAGGAATTAGCAAGAAAGGGACAAGTTCCAAAAATGAATGGAATTGAACCAAATGGTCTTTCTGCTCCTTTTTAGCCCTAACATGAGTCTTTTCACTTTCTTACCCCTCTAGGTTTAGAAATGAAATCTTTTCCTCATATGATCTACTTAATATAGCTTTTTATTTTTAGAATTTGTAAAATGTGCTCTTCTCTTCTATGCCTTCCTACAGGTTTTAGATGGAGCAGGATTAGATATTGATTTCCATCTTGCCTCTCCAAAAGGAAGAACCTTAGTTTTTGAACAAAGAAAATCAGATGGAGTTCACACGTAAGTAATCTCTTAGTTGGGTTCCTTGATCTGAATACCAGTGGGCACAGGAAAATTAGCACATTTGATACTAAATGTCAGCATTAAATGATTCCATATGAACATTTTAAACAGTCCTTGTTAGTGATCTATCTTAAACTAAAATGTCGTTCATTAATCTTATCTTTTTGTTTAGGCATTTTCTTTTGATCTTGACTAAGTTTTTGTTTTTTTTTGTTTTTTGCTTTGGTTAATGAGTATACCATAGGTACTGCATTCAATCTATTGTGGCATTTTAAACCTGCCCTTCTGGCTAGCACAGGCTTTTTCTATTTTAACTATAAGTTACTGTTCCAGGTATATATCTTAAAGTTTCTTGAACTACTGGCTATATCATTTTTGCCCATTGTTTTCTTAAAACAACAGTACAGTAATACATCTTTGTGTTTGTGTAAATTTTTATTTTACTCGAACCTCATTCTTTTTAGATAATTAGAAGATCTGAAAGTAAAAGATCTGACCATAGGAAACCATATAGAAATAAAATACTTTTTATAACTCTGAGTTTAGAGTTTGATAAAAGCCCATATATTGTATCTCTTATATCTCATTTCTCTTTTTTCATATCTCACTGGTAGTTCCTTATTTCATTCTATTATTTTACTGCAGCACTTTGTTTACTCAGTATTGTTATCGTGTTTAAACTGTGAGTATATAGGAATAAGATCAAATACAGAATGTTTAATATTTGCCATAAACTAGACTTTGCATTTTATATGCTTCTAAATTAATCATTCCAACCCACTGTGAGAGATAGATTCTTTGATTTCCCAATTCCCATTTTACAGACAAGGAGGCTCAGGGAAATTAAGTAAGTCTGCAGGGATGCACATTTATTAAGAGGAGGAGGCAGGATGAACCCAAATTCTTGCTTTCTACCATACAATGCTTAGAACATCTCTGGCACATAGCACTATGTAAGTACTAGCTATTTATAATCATTGGCCTTTGTTAACCAAAGTACCTGCCATGTAATTGATACTCAGTAAATACTGAATACATGTATGAGTGAACAAGGTGGAGAAAATGTTTCAACCATAATTTTTTAAGTGCTTTTGAAAATGGTCTTACCTATACAGAGCTCTAAAAATAATTTGCATAAACTATTGATAAATAAAATCAGAAGTGGTAATTTAAAAAGTCAGTTAAGATTGATATACCAGAATTAACTATGCTTTCTCTTTGATAGGTGTATGAACAAGAACTAAAAATGTAGTTCACCTTTAAATTTCAGAATATAGAAAATGTATAGAATTTCTGTCAATTTTAATTTCTCTCCAATTTTCTGCTTTCATTTAGAGATAAATTAAAATTAACTGTTAGGGGAAAAAAGGTATCTTATTGCTTTCTTGCATAGAATTACCTCTCATTAAACCATTGGGAGAAAAGAAAGAGTTTATAAGAGTTCACATTTATTGAGTTCTTTTGATGTGCCAGGTCACAGTTCTAATATGCACTTTACATGTATTAATTTTTTTTTAATTCTTCCTTCCCCACAGTCCTATGAGGTACATGATATTATTATCATCTTACCAATGAAGAAATTGAGGCATAGAGCAGTTAAGTACGTTGCTGAAGGTTACACAGCTAATGAACAGCAAAGCCAGGATTTAAGACCAGTCAGTCCAATTCTCTCCTAATCACTACACCAGATTTACAAATCTACTTTCTAAAAATTAGATTTAAACAAAAATTTATCTTTAGCTATATTAACTTTTTAAAGGCAACTAAAATCTCAGTTATACCACCAAAACAGTTTTTTTCTTAAATTAAATTTTAAAACAAATGCTATCCTTCCAGAAGTCAGGGTTAGTAAAAATGTCTCCAGACAGCACCTTAAACTGCTCAATACCTATTTGTCCAGTACTGTCATATATAAAAGCATTTTTCTAGACCACTGAATTAATATTACCTTAACTCACACCATAACATTAATTTTGGACTACTTATGCTAATTCTTTTTCTACTTGAAAGGAAAATTTACTCTATATGCTTTTATTTGGATAATATTTTATATCATTTGTAGTAATAATATTCCTTTCTACTAAAGGTAGTCAACACAAATTTAGAAATTAATATAGGAATGACTACAAAGTAATAAACATCTTTTTTTTGTATACACATGTTGAAGCTCATACATCTGAGTCAGTGCTTCTCAATTTTTTTTCATTTTTACTCCT
Organism: Pseudorca crassidens; assembly: GCF_039906515.1. Classification (NCBI taxonomy): domain Eukaryota; kingdom Metazoa; phylum Chordata; class Mammalia; order Artiodactyla; family Delphinidae; genus Pseudorca; species Pseudorca crassidens. The sequence goes on along the minus strand of NC_090297.1, from coordinate 81,612,434 downwards.
GTCCCCATACAACCTTTTTTAGGCATTTTTTTCCTCATCATCCGCCATGAAATTTTAATACCGAAGATATACTACATGCCCCCTTTTTTTTTTAACTCTATGTATATCTGTGCTTTATATATAAAAAGAATAGGTACAAAGCTTACCCTTTTTATCCAATTCAGGGTTAAGAATGACTAAATAAAGTTGGGTTAAATAAAATTAAGACTAAACAAAATTAAAAGTTAGATTAAAAAGTTATTAACATTAAATTTAACTTTATATTTTCTGAATAACTTTTAATATAATTTATCATACATTGTGTCCACTACACATGCAAATTAGCAATTTATACACATAATAGCAATGTAATTGAAATTTTTTAAATCATTCCAAATATTTTTCAAGAAAAGTAGAATGATTAAAAAAATTACATTAACTTCTTAAAAAGTACTTTTAGTTACCTTAACTTTTAACTTTTGCTTGATGTGGGAAAATAACTTTAGCTACTCAGTGGTCATTGAGATATTATTGACTTTTTTCCCCAGTGTTTGGCATAATTGGTGATGGTTTGAATAACCTTTGTAAAATTAAATAATAAAATATAAACTAGCTTTATTCAAATCTTCCCCCCAAAATGCAAAGATTAAGAGATAAAATGTATGAAAGCATTGTGTAAATTATGAAGGAATATACAAGTGTTGACTATTTTTATTTATAGTATATATGCTAAAAGCCAATCACATTGCAGAGTAGTTATCTCTTATGCTTAAACAAAAACAGTAAGTCACAAATAGGGGGAAGAAAAACAAGATTGGCTTTGAAGATGAAGATCACACAAGGCTATAGAAGATAATGCAAGGCACCTCAAAAATTGAAGATCAAACATACACATCCACAAGGGAGCCACCGGTATCATTAAGCATGTGTAGGCCACCTCTTGCCCTGTGACTTCTAGATCAAGCAATCAACCAATCAAACGTCCTCCAATCGCAGCTATTTGCTAGCATTTTGTAGCAGTGTTCCTGGACACATTGTGTGTGTCTTCCATGAGCTCATGCTGCTTGTGATATGCCCAAGACAACCCCATGAGAGAAAATTAAATACTAAGGAATACGATGTTGTCATAGGATTTAGCTTTGGAGGGCCACGATACTATTATAGCTTTTTTTTTTTTTTGCCCATCTTGAACCAGTTTTCACCCCTAGGGGGCAGTATCCCCTCATCGAGAATGCATAGTCTAAGTGAATAGTCACATTTGGTGGTTATACGCTTACTGTATCAGTGATGCCATTCATCAGAATACATTGGAAAGTTTTCCTCAGGTGCCCCACATCTAGGTCATATTACATAATGGTCACAACATTTTATTTTGTTTTGTTGCTTTTAATATTGTTCCCCCTGTATCCATACCAGTGTTTGCTTCAGGCTCCTTTCAAAAGTTAAATGAATCCTCAAAAGACAAAGGTTTGTCATGATTGAGGAGACTGCAAAGAATACAGACAGGCTCTGAGCAGTACTGTAGAAAGATCAATTAACTTGAGAGTCAGATATCCAAGCTTCATGTATGCCTATAACAGGCTGTGTGATCATGGGCAAGTATCTTAATCTATGTGAACCTTTTACTCACCTTGAAAAGGTCGATTATGCCTACTTTCAAATATGATGATAAGGATTAAAAGAAATAAAATGTGTCAAAGCATTATGTAAATTATGAAGAGGTATACAAGTATTGGCTATTTTTATTTATCGTATATATGCTAAAATCAAATCACATTGCTGAGTAGTTATCTCTTATGCTTAAACACAACAGTTAAGTCAGAAATAAGGGGAAGAAAAGGATGGAGATTGGCTTAAAAGATGAGACTCACATGTTGTTCAGAAGGTTGTAGGAAATAATATAAGCTGCCTCCAAATTTAAGCGACCTAGCATATTGGGGATAAGCAAAGTTCAAAATCATTTAGACCAACCTTCGTGAATAGTTACAACGAAAACTAAAACACAGGTTGAACTTTGTTTTTTGTGGCCAGCAGTAGTAAATGTCATTAGCCTGTGCAATATTTTGTTTGTTAAAGTTTCTCTCCACAAAAATATCAGAAAGCTATTTTGCTAAATTAACTCGGCCCAGGTCAATTATCTTGAATGTAAAGACAAGATCATAAGTTGTTATGAGTGGCACTTATTCAGTAAAGGTAGTGCCACTGCGAGTAAAACTCTGGTTCTTGGACACTGAACTCATCCCTAATTTTTGTAAACTATTACAAAGATGTACTTAATCCAAAGGGGCCTAGAAGAAAGCATTTAGGACAGTCCATCACTGCTTTTGAAAACAAAGCAAAACTCACTTTACAGATTAATCTCAAAGGGGAGGTTTGTAGTGATAGTTCCATATGAATTGAACTCATTATAGATTACTTTTAATAATGTATAAATATTAAGGTTCATTGTGAGGTATCATGTATCTAAGTTTTTAATCCTGTTTTCTTCCGAAAGTTAGGTCAAGCTCATTTGCCCAATTTACTGAGTAAATGCCAAGCACATCTAAGTTGCAAGTACTTGAATATATATTTCCAGATTGCTGGTTTCCCAAGAAATTTTAAATTGTCTTTCAATACTAAGGAAGTCTTTCCATCAGTAACCTGTCCAATTATTATAAACCATGTTATTCCTTCTCTTTTACAGTAGTCTTTTCTTTTGATCCCAGATGGAAGTACAGATAACTGAAGACATGTCCTCTTTTTCATACAGGATAGAGACTGAAGGTGGTGACTACATGTTCTGCTTTGATAATACATTCAGCACCATTTCTGAGAAGGTGATTTTCTTTGAATTAATCCTGGATAATATGGGAGAACAGGAGCAAGAACAAGAGGACTGGAAGAAATACATTACTGGCACAGATATGTTGGATATGAAATTGGAAGACATTCTGGTCAGTATGGTTTAATAAAATAATAAAAATTACTAACATCTAGAGACCTTAGTATGGATAGGCACTGAGCTAGGCATTTTATTTGCATTATCTCACCTAATGCTTGCTTAATTCTATGAGGATTATTATCTCCATCTTTCCAATGAGGAAAATTATGGATTAGGGATATTTTGTAACGTCTCTGTCACAGAACCAGAGAGAGAGAGAACTAGAATTTGGACACAGACTCTTAACTGCAGAACTCCCTTAGAATGTTCACAAACAGAAGACTGTAATAATGATCTGCAGAACACTTGCACATATAATAAAACTGAGTAATTTGTAAACACTTAAGATGTACAGGCATTTTTTCCCACACCATAGTTTTTATAATATGAAATTTGATATTACTTAATTTGGGGAACACTGTTAGCATTACCTAGCAGAAACTAGCACTACACTTAGGAGTAAAAGCTTTTAGATTATGGCTTCTTGGCTTGAATTGCTTTATGCGCTATCTATCATAAACATGCATAATGAAACGTGCATGTATAAGAACCTACTTGCTAATAATAGTACTGCCAGTGATGGGGAGAAAGATCATTACCCTTCGGCCACAGCTAGATGTAATAAAATGATAGAATTCTCAGTGATATTTATAAATAGTGTATATACCTGTGTTATAGAACTTTCTACAGGAGAAATAATGTGATTATTCCATGTTTGAAACTATATAACCTCTAATACTCTTATAACCTGAACTTTTTTTTTATAATATATTTTGATCACTTTGAGATTTCTTAGGAAAGCAACTATCAAATTATGAGACATACTGTAGATCAGTTAGCTTAAGAAGTCAGAAAATTAAATGATCATATCATATGTGTAATTCCTTAGTGACTGAGCTCTCCGAGCCTTGGTTTCCTATTGTCCTCGGGGATAATACCTCGAGTTGTTGTGAGGATAAAATGTGATATGGCATGTATATAAATGGTTTAAACAGAGCCTGGCACACAATAAATACTAGTTTTCTTACCTTCTCCATTGGTGTCACTGTGAATACAAACAAAGGATTAAGCTTAATTGGCATGAATTTTTACCATGAAAATTTTGATCTCATCATTTCATATGTATACTAAACTTAGTTGAATTTTAGAACTAGAAGACGACTTAGTTATCATTAGTCCAGCTCCAAACTCCCTTTCCCCTTTCATTCCATTTTATAAGTAAGGAACTGGCTTAAAATGGAAATGATGTATCCATAGTTTCACAACTAGTCCAGTCTTCTTCCCACTCATTTTGTAAATCTCAATCATATTAATATATTCTCCCATTTTAAATTTATATTGCCAACAAGAGCAAACTAGAAGTAGTTGTAAATTTTGTTAGTACTTCACTGCATTCTCAAGAGATTGACTTCATTCACAATTAAACAAAATGACCAGAAAGTTCAGATTTAAATATGGCTTAAAATACTTGGTCTTTTTTGAAAAAAAATAAAATGTCTTTCAGGAGATTTTTCGTTTACTCCCCCCACCCCAAAATTTGTATCACAACAGCAAACTTGAATAAATAATTTTATACTTGACTATCATCGTCATGATATTGAAAAGTACTATGGATGGTCTTTTTATTTGGGGATCTGAATCCCATATTCTTCTGGAAAATATACCATTGCTTTACAAATGTGCCCATATGATAACTATTATATTTTGTAGTTTTGTAGGTTTAGCAGAGCAGTCTGCAATTTTGAGTATTTTTTTTGCATTTAAATGAGGATTTTAAGCAAGGTGACTATCCAGGAAAATCTGTTCCTAGTATTTTCTTATTTTTGCCATCAATACTTTTTGAATTTCGAATCTCAACTTTACTTTATATTCATGTAAACCTTTTATAGTTTTTAAATCACTTCTCACCAGGACCCTACTATAAAAAGTTTTTTCAGAAGATGTGCAACTTAGAATGCATCTTGATAAGCTTGTTTTATAAATGAGATCTTGGAACATTTTTGTATTAAAAACAGATTATATTTTTTATGGTTGTTAGGGCTAAGAAGATAATGTATATAAAATTACTGGCACTATAGCACTCAAATGTATTTTCACATTATTTTCAATTCACAGTAGCTTTGTTCATTTTTAAAATAACTAATTATAAACAATAATTTAAATACATCATGAGAACTATTACATAAACTTTATATAATGAAGATCTTTAGGTAATCTAAGTAGTACCCACCCCTTAATTAAAATTGTGTTTGGATATTAAACTAGTAAGAGTACTGTGAAGCACATTTTTAAATTAACTTAAAATTACTGAGCATTCTTTCACAATAATTTTTTTTTTTTTATCTCCAGGAGTCCATCAACAGTATCAAGTCCAGACTAAGCAAAAGTGGTCATATCCAAACTCTGCTTAGAGCATTTGAAGCTCGTGATCGAAACATACAAGAAAGCAACTTTGATAGAGTAAATTTCTGGTCTATGGTTAATTTAGTGGTAATGGTGGTAGTGTCAGCCATTCAAGTATATATGCTTAAGAGTCTATTTGAAGATAAGAGGAAAAGTAGAACTTAAAACTCCAAAGTAGAGTACTTAACATTCAAAAAAAGGGGCAGAAAAATGCAATAAACTGTTACAGTCAAGACCATTAATAGTTGCTTGCAAAACGTTTTCAGGCATTACCATAAGTGTGAAATAAATATTAATTTTAACGTGAAAGGAAAGGCTTCACTTTCATCTGTGCAAGTAATCTTATTGTTCCAGTTGTACTTAAGTGTATAACAAGTATTTTGCAGGTATAAATGAATGAAGCCATATTAATAACGGCAGTTTCCTACATTTGAAAAAATTTTGCAAATGCCATAGGTGATTTAAATAAATGAACTTTGGGCCTAAATGTAACACTGAACTATGTTTTTAAAAGATTGTTACCCAGAAGTTTCTTTGTAAATGTGGCAATTACAAATTAACTGTAGAAGTTTTTCAATATATTAAGTTATAAATCATCTGAGAATTACCTAATCATGGATATCTTTAGAAGACAAAGACTCAACTTTTCTCTTTTTACATATGTATCTCCTAAATGTAAATAGAAACATAGCTGTGAAAAACAGATATGTGGGATTTTTATAACCAAATATATTTCATTTTAATAGCAAATAGTTTTATATACCTAGCTTACATTCCCAAAAGCTGACATTTTGAATAATTCTTAAAAATGCTAAGTCATACTTATTAAAATTAGGACAGATTTTCTCTTTGAAGAATAAAGATTGCTCCCAGTCTCTATAGGAATACATTCTGTCTAATCCTTAACCAAAATATAGATTTTAAAATTAAATGTGAGGGAAAATCATTTTATTTTTATATTATCAACAGTGTTATGTTAGTTTTAACGTGTTTACTGACTTGGATAATACATTAATACCAGCAGTTGTGAAGGAAATATTGCTAAAAGGATCTGGACCTAATGTAAGTAAATATCACTTTTGTGTTCTCAAAATCAGTAAGAAAAGAATAAACTCAATATAAAAGAATTTAGAGAATATCCTTTCAAAATAAATTTCACTTAAACTATAAATAAAGTATTTGGAATCTGATTGGCTCATAATGACTCAATCCTAGTATAAATTATGAGATTAATTTCCAGTTAACTGGAAGAAACTGGGTTTTATTTTTTTACAATTGTTTTATTCTGTTTTGAATTATCATTTATAAGTATTCAGGTACATTTTACAAAACATAAGCCCTACTGGGTATAAATTTTATTTTTATTACAACTTTATTACAACTTTCATAAAGTGACCTTTCTGATCACTTTATTTGACATTCAGATAAGGATTAGAAACCCACAGAAGTTTAAAAACTCAATATGTGAATAACCCTATAGTCTCTGCCATCCTGTCTTACTCAAGTACTAATAATTTAATGAATTAAATAGAATTTTTAGGTTATACCCGTTTGTAATATTGTTTATGACATATACAAGTTAGAAACAATCAACTTATAAACTTGAGTGTAGAACAACCTCTGTGGGTTAGTACTGCTGGAATTCTTAATAAGCAATAATGATATCCAGAGAGAATGCTTTCATCTATAATTTACACTCAAGAGTGGTACAAAAAGAGATATTTCCCTCCTTCTTATATATTTCCCTCTATTCTTCTTCAGAAAAGAAGTTTAGATTTCCCAACTCTGAAGCTTTTTAAAAATGAGATAAGGTATTATTACCTTAATTGGTCAAGAAAATGCTCCTAAGTGTCCAGGAGTAGCCCCTATAACACATGCAAAACAAGGGCCAATAAGATTTTTGCCTATGAAGAGCCCTCCTTTTTCCCCTTCTGATACACTCATAATAAGAAGCAAACTTAAAGTACTATAGCTAATAAAACAGTACAGATATAAACTACTGCATCTTTTCTATAAAACTGTGATTAAGAATTCTACCTCTTACGTATAGCTGGTTACTGTACTGTACTGATTCTTTACCTAACAATAAATTTGTTACATCACCTTCTACATATGATTTGTGTCACTGATTTTAAACCATTGATTCAGTAACTTACTGTATAATAATGGCCTTATTTAGAAAACAAAGAATTTAAGAATATTGAGGACAATTTTATTTTTATAGACAAAGTGAAAAGAAGAGATTATTTAAGAAGCATGTTACCTGTATTAACCAAAAAGTAAAATCTGTAAGCACATTTGTACTAAATTCTTTAATATTTCTAAAGGAATATTGTTTATCTGCCTCATATGGTTTTTTTAATGTCAGTATTGTTTTGACATTAAAATTATGCTAAAACTGAGTAAGCTATTTATCACTTAACAGCTTATTTTGTCTTCAGTTTTTAATCATATAAACTTTTAAAATACTACAATATTTAACTGAGGCCTAGAGTTTCACTATGATTTGCATTTGGATTATTAATGATTGCTATTCTTTCATGTGAATGTCAAGATATAGAGGATAAGTGGTTGAAATAGCACTGAAATGATAAACTGAAATGTAATTTTATGCTATGTATGTTTATCCTTCTTAAGCATTATTATGTCCTAAAATTTACAATAATTGAGTACCTATAATTCTGTGCCTTCCCAAAGAAAATTCTTTATCTGAAAATTTCAAAGATATTGGTTCAGCATGTAATGGTTTTTCAATTGAAGTGTAATAATGCACAATCAGTGTTGCTCAAATTGCTTTATAATTATGAACAGACACAGCCGTATTAAATAAGCATTGAATACTGTGCTGAGTATATATAATAAAAATTACAATCAAAGAATGTCTTATTTATCTACCAGTCATTGTAAATGCTGTCTAATCCTTAAAGCCTTCATTGATTTCATCTTAACCAAGTGTGCTCTCCCTTCCATTTGAAAACCCATACGTCTCTGCACTTTTTATTGTATATCATTCTACCCTGCATTAGACTTCTGTTTATATATGTACTTATTCTTCTGTTGCCCAAACATGCATTGTAACTAAAAGGTGCTCAAAATACAGGGGCAAAGATCATCAGTTCTGAAAGTCTGGGATGCTAAATAAGCTAAATAAGCTTGTTCCAGTCTTCTACCCCACTGAAGAAATTGATTGTTTAGGACTGGAATTTGGCTCCAGAATCTTAATTTTTCACCCACGCAATTTGGGATTCTGGTGTCCACATTATCGTTGGACCATATGCTAACTGGGTGAACTTGGGAAATCAAAACTCCTTTGAACCTATTTCTTCATTTGTATAGCTATTTTAAGTAACATCTTAAAACTCAGTTAAAAGAGCATTAAGAGAGTCTAGTGCTTGGTGAAGTTGGTATATTATTGGTGATTTCCTTCATACTATTTAGACAAGCCACTCTTCCCCCACAAGCTGGTAGAATTCCTTAGGCACCTTTCTGGTTCTGCACGCCCATCACTTTCAGGTGTCTGGGCTTCTGGAAGGCTTGTGTCATTAGACAATGGATATACAGTTAATGTGTATCTAGGAGAATGATACAATAAAGAATCCACACCTAAGATGACATCATCTGAGAACGAGCATATCATGGATGCCAGATCCCTGCATCTAGAAGAAAAGGTGAGGAAATGCAGGGCAGGGAAAAAAATCAGAGGTCTTCAATGACCATGAGTCAACAGCAAAATGAACAATGAGAATCAGTTATCCAACAGTGAAATGAACTCCCTTATATATAAAGAAAGCAACTACTCCCCAGTCTTGGAAGTTTTCAAGTGGCAATAATGATCAGACATAAAAGGGATTACTTCTACATCTGGTGTAAAATGGAAGGATGGACTAACAAAACTACACTTTATACTCCTATTTCAATTTTAAAAGCAGTAAGTAATACTGTCTAATCCTTAAAGGATTAGGAGAAAGCTGAAAGAAAAGGCCAGGGTTTCAAAAGACACATTGTAGAGTTCTATTTTGCTGGATTCTTGCTTGGTGTTAAAAAACAAATTGCAAACAAAATTTAAAACACAATACCGTTTATAATTACTCCAAAGAAAATGACATACTTAGGTATAAATCTAACAGAACATGTACAGGATCAGTATGATAAAAATTATCAAATGGCTGGTAGAAGAAAGACCTAAATAAATGGAGAAACATACCATGTTCAAAGGTTGGAAGGCTCAACATAGTAAAAAGATCAATTCTTCCCTAAATTGTTCTATAAATTTAACATTAATTCTTATCAAAATCCAGCAAGGTTTTTTTGTAGACAAGGACAAGCTTATTCTAAAATTTATATGGAATGGAAAGGCAAAAGAATAAGGTAATTTTGAAAAAGAATAAAGTCTACCTATATTAAGGCTTACCTTATAGCTATAGTAATCAACACGGTGTGGTACTGGTGGAGGGACAGACACATAGATCAACAGAACAGACATTCTAGAATACACCAAGTCCAACTGATTTTTCACAATGGTGCAAAAGCAATTCAATAGGGAAAAGACAGCCTTTTAAACAAATGGTGCTGGAGCAACTGAGACAAACACAGGTAAAAACATGAACTTACCCAATAAAGATGTTAAAAAAAAAAAACATGAACTTAAATGTTAAAATGATAAAGCTTTTTGAAAAAAATATGAGAAAATCTTCAGCACTTAGGGCTAGACAAAGAAGTTCCACACTTGACACCAAATACATGACCCATAAAAGGAAAAACTGATAAATTGGACCTCCTCAAAAGTAAAATCTTTGCTCCATGAAAAACCCTATTAAGTGATGAAAAATTAAACTACTGATGGGGAGAAAACAGATGCAAATCACATATCCAAAAAAGGACTAGAATATCTAAAGAATTCTCAAAGCCCAACAGTTAAAAAAAAAAAAATTCAATTAGAAAATGACATGAACAGACATTTCACTGAAGAAAATTTGTGGATGGCAAATAAGCACATGAAAATAAGTTTAACATCATTAGCCATTAGGATAATTCAAGTTAAAACCATAAGATATCAGTACACACCTACCAGAAAGGCTAAAATAAGAAAAAGTAGTTACAACACCAAATGCTGGCAAGGATACAAGAGAACTTGGATCACACTCTTACATTGCTAGTGGGATATAAAATGGTAGAGTCACTCTGGAAAATATTTTGGCAGTTTCTTATAAAACTACACATGCACTTACCATGCAACCCAGCATTTATATTCTTGGACACATCCCTGAGAAATAAAAACATGCTCAAATAAAAACCTGTACACATTATTATACAAAGCAGCTTCATTTGCAATAGCCCAAACCTGGAAATAACCCAAATGTGCTTTAAAGAGTGAATGGTTAAACTTGGTACATCCATACTATGGAATACTGAGCAGCAATAAAAAGAATAAACAATTGATACATGCAACAATTTGGATAGACCTCAAAGGAATTATGGTTAGTGGGGGGAAAAAAATCGTAAAAGGTCACACACTATACCATTTCTTTTATGTAATATTCTTGAAATAACAAAATTATAGAGATGGAAAATGGATTAGTGGTTGCCAGGTGTTAGGAATGGAGGAAAGAAAGGGAATGTGGCTAAAAAAGGCAGCCTCGGGATGGAACAATTCACTCTCATGATGGTTACACAAACCTATGTGTTACAAAATTCACAGAACTACATACACATACAAATGAGTGTTTGTAAAATTGGTGAAATCTGAAAAAACTCTGTGGTTTGTACTGACATCAATTTTCTGGATTTAATATTGTACTATACGCAAGATGTCGCCACTGGGGGAAACTGAAGAGTACACAGGAACTTCCTAAACATTTTTTTTTTGCAATTTCTTGTGAATCTATAATTATTTCAAAATAAAAAGTTAAAACAAAAACGGGGCAGGTGAATTTTATATCTGGAACAGACATTACTGTGTTGTAAAATACATATTTCTAAATGAGCCCAGGAATAAGTAAAATAATTTAACTTCATGTTAAATAAAAACAAAATATTCTCATTGAAAAAAGAACTGTCATTTTAGGTTTTGGTTCAATTCTTAAGAATTTAATTATCAGTAGAAATGTGAAACACTGTATTCTTCAAGGCTCTTAACGAATTGAGCCTGATCGTTTTGACATGAAATACGAAAGAGGAGTCAGAAGTCAACCTTTTTCCTTTTTAGAGCGATTCCATTTTCCAAAATATCCAGAGGTTATACTACAATGAAGTGGTTATTAGAATACTGCCATGTGAAGACTACACCTACTTCTCAACTAGTGCAAAATCATCATATGAATCTCAACAGAGAAGCTATCCTTGACTTTTTCAAATGCTAACTTTTCACTGGACAATCATGACATGTAGGTATAAGGAAAATCTTAAACAGTGGATGATTGATTCCTTCACCTATAAAGGTAACAACGTCTTTTTGCTGTAAAGGATCTTAGAATTAAGGCATATATAGGACATGCAGCTGAGAAGCAACTTATTCAGTATAATATAAGCCACTGTAAACTCTTAAATGCCAAAGGGACATAAATTTAAAAACAAATGTGCTAGCAATTACTACTTCACTATCCCTTGGACCAATAGCAAAGGAATAAAGAATGAAAAAGGTCATTTTATTTAGAATGAGGAAGAGGGAAACACTAGAAAACATTATGCATTTGGCTCATTCTCTCCTTTGATAATATATTTCCTTTCTGGCACCCAAGGGAAGATCAGGATGCAATACTTTTATATCCCCATAGCCTCTAATACAAGTTACATTCATCACAATAGACCCAAGGCAAGGTTTAATACTTTAGAATATGAAAAATTTGAGCATTACTATATCCAGTACTTTGGAGAATAGAAAAGCAAAGAATATGCCTTTAAAGAGTTGATGGTTTACCTGGGGAGGAAGACTAGTTAGTATTCAGGAATTATCAGCTACTCATTTTTCCAAGTCAGCTGTCATTCATTGCTTCAAGTTTTGCCAGATTCCTCAAATTTATGTTGCATCCCTCTTATGTGCACCCTCTACACTTCCCTTTCAAATCACTCTTCACACCATATCAGAATTAACGTATAAAAACCCTATACAAGACTCTAATCTCTAAAGGCAGAGAACATGTCTATTCTATCCACTGCACCCAGCACAATGCCTAGAACACAGTAATTGCTGATGCAAAGATGAGGCACACTGTTTATTAAGTAAAAAGTGAAGTTTCAAAACAACATGAACAATCCTCGTTAAGGAAAAACAGAAAAAGATAAAATGTCTTGAAGGCTAAGGCTTATATACCATTATCTCTGGATTGTAGAATTTGGAGGAGTTTCAGAACTGTACGTTTTGTGTTATCTGAATTTTCACTGAAATATTTTTGTATCATAGTTGAAAACAGTAAACCTTTTTCACTTGGGGAAAAAAATAACAGAGTTGATAAAGACTTCCTCCTCTGTTTTTCTCATCTACTACCTCCATGCCTCCCAATCATTGCCCCTTTCTTCTAAACCACATCTTCATTTTCTTAGAACCACTTCACTAACTTTTTGTTGCCAGCTAATACACAACGTGAAAGTAAGCAGAAAAGCAATACATGATAAACAAATTAGTACTATTTCCTCCAAGTCAGATTTAGATGGAGAAAAGGAGTACTTTAAACACCAGATGTAATTTCTATTACAAGAAAATCCATAATTGGAGAATACTGCAGCTTCCTTATGAAGGGAATGAACTGCCTGTTGATTATTATATTTAACTAGTTTTCAATTATTACTACTACTAGACTATAGCAAATGCTTGTCATTTTCTACACCTAAATTTATATTTCTCAATACCAAAACACAAGTATAATTTCTTAAAGAGGTCACTTTCAGTAACTACCTCAAATATTTTAAGGCTGCTTTGCAGAGTTAGCCAAGAAAACCATCTGACATTTTTACTCACTACTCTGAATACCTTATAAATATTTTAAGTATCAATATTACTGACTCTGTTTCCTTGCCAGAACAGAGATTTTACCTCATTCTTTTTAAAACTCAAACTACATTCACATTAGTTTTTTTTCAGTATTTCTTTGATTTTTATTACAACCTGTTTTTTGTTCAACACCATTCAGAAGTATGGACTTTTGAATCCCCAGTATAGAATATCCATCTGGAAAGCCCCAGAAAGCATTCTCTTGAAAACATTTCCAAGTGCTTTTGCTTCAGAATAAGCTTTTAAATAAAACAACACAATGGTTTCCCACTATGTAGGTATTGTTTCAAAATACCAAATACTTCCTTTGTTCAACTAATACCTTAAATCTGCTCTAATTATTATTTTTATTCTATGATAGCAGGTAAGACACATTTTTATTGAAAATTTTCAGCATACCTGCCACAGTACCATCATGAAGAAATATGAATGTTCTAGGTCTTTGCTTGAAGAATGGTGATGAGCAAATGTTTAATAATAAAGAGCAGAAGCTTCTGGGAAATGCCTGGCAGAAGCAACAACTGTTAAAAAATAGTCTTGTTCCATAATCCCATCCTACTCCACTTCTTTACTTATTCCACTACTTCCAAGCATCAACCTTTTCTCCCAATCAAGCCTATCTTCCTTACTGCTCTCTGAACAGGGCTGCTCTATTTAATGACATAACTAGCCTCCCAGGTCCTCAAAACTTAAAGACCCATGACCTGCTCAGTCAAGTACTGTCAACTAATCTCTCTAACCTCTCTCTTAAGTATTCCCAACATCCCCACTGCTTCTACTACCTCAGATTTAAGTAGATTTAGGGACTTCCTTGGTGGCACTGTCTGTGCTCCCAATGTAGGGGGCCCAGGTTGACCCCTGGTCAGGGAACTAGACCCCACATGCATGCTGCAGCTAAGAGTTTGCATGCCACAACTAAGAAGTCAGCCTGCCCCAACTAAGGAACACGCAAGCCACAACTAAGGAGCCCGCCTGCCGCAACTAAGACCCGGTGCAACCAAATACAATGTTTTTTTTTTTTTTTTAAGACACAGTTAAAAAAACAACAAAAAAAAAGATTTACCTATATTTAGATTAGCCCTAGCTGGCTTTGTACCTCATATTTCCCTCTAATTCATCCTACATCCCAGTGCCAAATTAATTGTAAAACACAACTTAGCATAGAGGTCCCATCAGAATCCAGGTCATTTCCAGCCTCAACTATGTCACACACTACCCAAATTCTACTGTCCTTTTCTGTGTATGGTCTTAATGCCTTTGCTTACCGTTCCTGTACTGTGGAATGCCCTAGTGTGTTCCCTTCTCTATAAATCCTGATCATTCATGGTCCAGTTTAAACTCCTTTATGAAGTCTTACCTAATAATTCCTTTCCCCAAAAGTCCTCCACAGCCAGGCCCCAGGCAAAAGTACTCTCTCCCTTCCCTTAAATGCTCTTGCCACTCTTGCCACTTTAAATAGGTAAACATATACATTCTAAGCTTCCCAGCAAAGAGAAAGAGATAATTATATTTACTTCACATTTTCCTCCTGGTAGTGTCTTAGAAAACAGTAGGCCCTCAAATATTGAGTGAAATGTTCATTCTCAACTCCAGGCCTGTTCTTACCCTGTTCCCTCATTTTGAACTTAGCTTTTCTTTCCCTTAGCCTCTATTTAACCCATCCTTCAAGGTACAACCTAAGAAATATTATACCAAATTAATCTCATTTCTCCAGCAATATAGCACATATTTGTAGATACCTGTAGTCATATGCTGTTTCCAAACGTTGCTTAATTCTCATGTTTATATCCTAAACTCCCCAAGACTGTACCATTCTCTAAAGTACGCTCATTGAACTCCCACCCCACCACCACCAAAATTCCATCTCCTTGAATTTATTTATGCTGTTTCTTATCCTACCCTATTTTCCGCCCATCAAAATCCTATCATCCTTGGAGGAGGGATGGATTGGGAGTCTGGGATTAGGAGATGCAAGCTACTATATATAGACAGAAAGGATAAACAACAAGGTCCTACTGCACAGCACTGGGAACTATATTCAGTATCCTGTAATAAACCCTAATGGAAAAGAATATGAAAAAGAATATATATGTATAACTGAATCACTTTACAGCAGAAATTAACACAACGTTGTAAACCAACTATACTTGAACAAAATAAATTTTTAAAAAATCCCATCATCCTTCAGAGCCAAGTTCAAATGAGATTCCCTTCAGTAAGTCCTTCCCTAATGCCTCTCTTAGATTTACTCTTCCTATGGAACTCTGTACCAATATTCCATAGTACCTAATCTATTTCAACTCAAATTTAGTTCTATTTATGTTTGCATCCTCCATAATTTAAGAATTCAGAGCAGGACTCCTAATATTTCATTTTTCTCTTACAAGCAACTCACAGGTATTCAAAATATAATTGCTGCATTTAAATAAACAATAATGCAAAATGGTTTGAAAAACCATTTTCAGGAACTGAGGCATACAAAAATATCCTGCAATAATACTGAAGTAGGTTGAATTGAGTCCCCCAGAAGATAGAAGTCTGAACTTCAAGTACTTATGAATGTGAACTTATTTGGAAACAGGGCTTTGTAGGTGTATTTAAGTTAAGGATCTTGAGATAAGATCATCTTGGATTTGGTGTGGGGCCTTAATCCAATTACTGGTGTCTTTATAAGAGAAAGGACAGGGAGATTTGATACAGACTAAGGTTGTATAAATTGAAGGCATTAACTGGAATGCTATGTGTACAGCCAAGGAATGTCAAGGACTGCTGCCTACCAGAAGCTAAGAGAAAGGCATAGAATAGATTCTCCATCAGAGGTTCCAGAAAGAACCAACCTTGTCACCACCTTGAGTTCAGACTTCTAACCTCTAGAACCATGAGAGATAAATGGCTTTTGTTTTATGCCAAGTTTGTGGTAATTTTTTTTTTTTTTTTTGGCGTTACGCGGGCCTCTCCCCGTTGTGGCCTCTCCCGTTGTGGAGCACAGGTTCCGGACGCACAGGCTCAGCGGCCATGGCTCACGGGCCCAGCCGCTCCGCGGCATGTGGGATCTTCCCGGACCGGGGCACGAACCCGCGTCCCCTGTACCGGCAGGCGGACTCCCAACCACTGCGCCACCAGGGAAGCCCAAGTTTGTGGTAATTTTTTATGGCAGCTCTAGGAAACCAATATATATAGTTTTTTAAACATCCAGAAAAATAAATTTTTTATCTTCAAAAATAAGCGCAATAATGAAGTTCTTAAGAAATAAACAGGTTTTGAATTTTATTTAACTAAAACTGTATTTTACCTAAACTTATGACATGGTTGATAAGCAGTGGCTTACCTTAAACTGAGTTTAGGGCAACCTCTCAATATGAAATGTCTTATGTTAAAAGTACACAATTTTAAAAGATGTAAAACCAAAGTTATACCTACGTATACTATAATTTAAAAAATTCATCCCAATTCTCAATATAATAATCATGATGAATAGATGAAGTTTTATGAGGTTATTTTCATTACAATATAAATCTTAATGTTCTTAATGGTGAAGGTTCAAAATTTCAATGTAACAATATTAGGTATGGGTCAATATTTTAACACTTATATCATGTTTCTAAGTTATCTAACTTTTGCTTTTCTAAGTCAGAGTGTGCTTAAGTAACACAAAACTGATTTCAATAATCCTAAAACAATAACAAAGCCATCAAATTCAAAATATAAGTAATTGCATACTTTGTTAATCTGCTTATCTATGACACTGGCATTTTCAATTAGCAGATAAAATTTTATTATAACAAGGCTAACAACACACATAGTTTTTCTAGAAAGGGCCCCCAAATAAACGTAAATTATATTTTAAAACACTGAGTCTTACATTAAGTACTACTTTTTAAGTACAAACATTTTTTTTAATATTTTCAAATTTTTAAAAATTATTTCAAAAAAATCAAGAGTTTGACCCTACTGAGACATTTTAAATTATACCTTCCACATAAAGGCAATAAACAGCATAGGTAACTTAATTTTACACATTTTCCTGACTTATTTAACCAAGAAAATAAAACAAACTAAATTTAGCTGACATACAATTACATAAATTTAGTAAAACAACTATTTTCTTAGAAATTGTGATCCTCTGAAGCTTGACATTTTAAAGTTTAATTGCGATCACACAATTTCAGCCTTTAAAGTAGTAAAAAGTTAAATTACTACTATTCAATTCTTGTATTCATTTAACCTATAAAGTCATGAGGATTAGTATGGAATTATTGCTCTGACTGAAATACTATCTCCTCTCTATTCCTTTAGACTACTTTTGTGACTATTAAATATGTTCATGTAATAACACCACCGTCAATTTGCTATTCTCTAAAATAATACTGTTCTTATATGACAAGTCCAAACTAGACAAAAAACGTATTTTCTCTTTCCCATAATGCACAGATGGCATGAGCCAACTCTTAACACCTTGTTGGAAAGGAAAAGCCTATTGGCTCATCTAATTTTATGGAGGAACAGTTTGGATTCCTGCAGCCCTTTATCACCAAATCTCCTCCAGAACCCAAGAGCATATCTATAACAAGTTCACTGATTTTTTTGGGGGGGGAGGGGTGTATGCAGTTTTTACTATCTTAAGACAAACTGAGGTCAATCTTAAGACAAACTGAGATCAATCAGAGAGCCACAAAATAATCAACCTACTCTAGCCTATATTACAGTCTTAGCTCACTTATCCAGGAGTCGAGATTTCAAACAATCTCCTAAAATAGGAAGCATGAAAAACAAAAACTTGTTCATTACTCAAAACAAGGATGTTGATTGAAAAAAAAAGTGCACAACCTAAAAGTTGAGAATTATCTTTTATTCGGTGGACCTACTGAGGACTGAAGTCCAGGATACAGCCTCTCAGCTATCTCCAAGGAACTATTGTGAAGAGTCAGATGACCAAAACAAGGATATGGAATAGGACTAAGGTGCCAGGTGAAGCCTTCATCTCAAGAACAATGACACTTCCTTGGTCTTAAAAAGACGTGATAAAATGTCTCTCTTCTCATCATAGATCAAAGTTATTTTCATCATTGCCTTGGCATTTCCTCATTCTGAAACTGCTTTTGCATCTTCAGAAGACATGTGCAAAATGCCATACTGTAATGTATACAGATAAATTACATTTTTGCACCAGAGAAATGGATCCAATCTTACAACCAATGGCCAAACTTACTCCAATAAATGCATTTTCCACAATGAAAAGCTAGAAAATAGTGGAAATTTTGAAATTTCATCATTATAGTGGTTGCTGGCTCTGCCTCAGCTACATAGGAATATATGGCTTCTATTGCAACCCTATTTTGCCATGGATTCTACAACCAATTAGAGTCTTCTCAATTAGGCCTTTAAATTCCTAGATGAACAGACAAAGCCTTGTATGTCACACAAGATGGAATACAGAATGAAGAATTTTTCCAACTCTAAGTACCTGCAAATGAAAGATTTTTATTTTCTATGTTCAATTATTCAATGACAGTTGGAAAACTATCTTCATTGTGTTTGATAATAGAAAACCTGATGCAACTTATGATCATAAACGTTTCAATCAATAAAATGTTAAATAGTAAAAAACAAAAAAAAACTCGTTTTGAGTAATGAACAAACATAAGAAAGACATTTACTTTTTCTCAAAGGAAATCACTTTTTTAATTAATTATTTTTTTTCATTGGGGTATAGTTGTTTTACAATGTTGTGTTAGTTTCTACTGTACAGTGAAGTGAAATAGAGGTCCCTGTGCTATACAGCAGGTTCTCATTAGAAAATCACTCTTGAGCCATTACTCAAGAATCTGAAGATCAGAACTGTGGGTAAGAAAAGGTTTAAATTTTTACTTAAGTGGTTATCTATTTGTTCCAGAAAACTTCGCTTAAATTCTTCCCAGTCTACTGTAAATTAAAAACGTTTAGAAGCTAGATGGGAGAGAACGGAAAGGGAGAAAGCTGCTCAACACACTGTGAATACACATGGATTATTAACATGGGGACTGACACAAAAGATATGTGAAAAGTAGACAAATATAAAAGCACCACCTAGGCTACGTCATTAAGAGTAAGGGCTAGGGCTTCCCTGGTGGCACAGTGGTAAAGAATCTGCCTGCCAATGTAGGGGACACAGGTTTGAGCCCTGGTCCGGGAAGATCTCACATGCCGCAGAGCAAGTAAGCCCGTGCACTACAACTACTGAGCCCGAGCTCTAGAGCCCACGAGCCACAACTACTGAGCCCATGTGCTACAACTACTGAAGCCCGCGCACCTAGAGCCTATGCTCCGCAACAAGAGAAGCCACCGCAATGAGAAGCCCGCGCACCGCAACGAAGAGTAGCCCCTGCTCGCCTCAACTAGAGAAAGCCCGCACGCAGCAACAAAGACCCAAACACAGCCATAAATAAATAAATAAATAAATAAATAAATTTTAAAAGAAAAAAAAGAGTAAGGACTAGATTCCCTTAACCACATCTGGATCCCTGAGAATAGCACCATATTACAGCAACATACAATAAATGAACGTTCACAATCTCTCAGTAATTAGGAAAAGGTTAGCATGCTAAGAATAGTGTTTTTAAAAACGTGAAGTACTTCATAACTAGAAAAATCTTCAATAAAGTTGCATTTTAAATGTTTCTGGTCTTTAATGGTTTAAAAGTTGCTTATAAAGAGGTTTAAAAAGGTTTAAAAGTGGTTTATAAAGAGGTATCAAGAATGGGTTTCTAACTAACAATAGAACCACCATACAACCCAGAAATCCCACTACTGGGCATATACCCTGAGAAAACCAGAATTCAAAAAGAGTCATGTACCACAATGTTCATTGCAGCTCTATTTACAATAGCCAGGACATGGAAGCAACCTAAGTGTCCATCGACAGATGAATGGATAAAGAAGATGTGGCACATATATACAATGGAATATTACTCAGCCATAAAAAGAAATGAAACTGAGTTATTTGTAGTGAGGTGGATGGACCTAGAGACTGTCATACAGAGTGAAGTAAGTCAGAAAGAGAAAAACGAATACTGTATGCTAACATATGTATATGGAATCTAAAAAAAAAAAAAAATGGTTCTGAAGAACCTAGGGGCAGGACATGAATAAAGACACAGACGTAGAGAATGGACTTGAGGACACGGGGAGGGGGAAGGGGAAGCTGGGATGAAGTGAGAGAGTGGCAGGGACATATATACACTACCAAATGTAAAACAGATAGCTAGTGCGAAGCAGCTGCATAGCACAGGGAGATCAGCTTGGTGCTTTGTGTCCACCTAGAAGGGTGGGATAGGGAGGGTGGAAGGGAGATGCAAGAGAGAGGAGATATGGGGATATATGTATACATACAGCTGATTCACTCTGTTATAAAGCACAAACTAAAACACCATTGTAAAGCAATTATACTCCAATAAAGATGTTAAAAAAAAAAAAGAATGGGTTTCTAATGGCATAATTCTTCATTGGAAAATTTATATCCAGAGGTAAGAAAAGCATAGAAAGTCTAAGATACATGGTTATGCAAAATTGTAACACCAAAGGGAAAAAAAAGCAATGGAACCGTTACAGATATGCTCTTGGGTTCTAGAAGAGATTTGGCAATATAGGAATAACAGGAACCAAAACTGTGCCTCCATCTTAAATGAACCAATAGGCTTTCCCTCCCAAAAGTCTCTCCAAAAAGCTTCATTTCCTTAAACTTCCATGTCTACTCAAGGAAGTTTAACTTCAGGGATATCTAAGCAAGTTTTACATATTTTCAAAGGGGACCCAAATTCTCACAAAATCTTGTTTTTGTCTCAAATTCTGTACAGGAAAAATTTCCTTACATTCCACTAATTCTGTATAGGAAATTCTAATCCTTCACTAAGTATGTACAATATTATTAATACTGGATGCTGCTATTATAACTTCATTTTGAGTAACTTTCAATGTAATTTATTTACTTATATAAATTGATTCTAAAATTATATGTGCAATTTTTATAAACACATAACAGCATGTAAATATTTAAAAATTCAAACGTGGTATTTCTCCAACAAAAGTAAAACATTTGAAAAACTTAATTTCTTAAAACAATTTTTTTGGTGAGCTAACTTTGAACCTCTGCTTAATAGAAAAAAATTACTTTTAACTAGCTGCTAGATATTCATTCAGATATTGTCAACATTTTTTTCTTTTCAGTACCTAACACAGTTAGTGATGGGTTAAATAACCTTGAAAACTAAATAACAAAATATAAACTAGCTTTATTTAATTCTCCAAGCTCAGGTCACACACAAAAGCACTTAGGATCAAACATAAATGACATCACAAGGGAGTTAGTAGAAGCCAATACACATGTGCAGACCCACCTCTGACAATGTGAGTTCAAGACTGAACAATCAAAGTCCTCCAGAACATAGCTATACATTTGCCACGGTTTCACAGCACTGATCTTAAAATTATTTTGTGTATGTTCCTTTAACTCAATGTCAGTGCTGCTCTTGTGATATTCAAGAAAAGTCAACGAAAGTAACTCAATACTAAGGAATAAGATTTTTGTCAGGTAGAGCTGAGTGAGCTCTGGAGGGCCACAAACCATTATCTCAGACTTTTTTGGCCCCCCCTCCCTATGCCATAAACCAATTTGTGCCCATATTCCCCCCCACTGGGAAAGCATGTTATAGGATAGGGGGAAGAAAAAGAATCAAAACCTTTCGGTAAATAAAAGGAACAGAAATTAAATTTATGATTTTAAACAGGATATAGTTTTACTTTATGCAGTAAGTACATCTTGTCATCTATGAAGGTTTTATTCATTTGTTTGCTTGCTTAAATCCAGTGGAAAACTTTCTTGAACGAGAAATCACATTCCTTGAAGATACTGCAAAAGTGAGGAGTTATTACTAAGCATCTATGCATCATCTCCAACAAAGAGAAAATGCAAGGGTTAAGAGCAAAAACCACCACTCCCTGGTGGTCCACTGGTTAATACTCCACCTCTGCTCCCAATTGGGGAACTAAGATCCCACATGCCACATAGCGAGACCAAATAAAAAAAGCAAAGAGGGATTTTGTTGGGTAGAAGTGAGGTAAGGGGAGAAAATAAGTGAGCTGGTTAATTTGCAGCCTTATTCTAATTTTAAATATAAAGAGAGCATAATATTTTGATCTAGTTATTGCTCCAAGATATTTTGATATTACGACTTAAAAGTTACTTGCTCCCATCTACTTGTTATTTAGTGAGCCAGTTTGCTTTCACAACGTCTCCCACCTCCAAATTTATATCAGACAGATATCTAGTTTCTTAATTGCTACTAATTATAAAAGAATCCCATGATAAAGTTCTCACTTCACATTTAACTGTCAAGTTTTTATTTCCCTGAGGAAAGAACATGACTGATCAACTGCCACAAAAGAAACTGAAGGAGACTTTTGGGAGTATATTCATAGAGGTACTCAAATATAATTAAAAAGGAAAACTTGCCCACGCAAAGAAGGCATTTTTACTATTTCCCAACGTTGTACAGACATCTTCCTTTGCCATTACATTCTCATTCAAACAACTCTAGAACCAGATTATAAAAGTCTGCTATAACTATACAAGTCAGATCAGGTTCCAACCAAAACTTAATAGTACCTAATAAAAACTCAATCAAGTAGCCCAAAACACAGAATTAGTTCTACACCAACACTAACAGAAATCTTAATACATACACAATAGAAACCAAACATACCTTGCAAAATAAAACATGGAAAAATACCCTCAACTCACATATCAGTGAACATTCACTTCTGTTAAACATTTAGTAACAAAATATATCCAGCAAGATCTGTCTTCATCACTCCCACATTAGAATCTATAGAATAACTCTGATAGCTCATATTCTGATCTAGTTTGATCACCTAAAGGCCTAAGAATCCATATTTACCCATGACTATGAGTGTATTTATAAAATATATTTGTTTTGAATAAAAATGGAATTAAAATGAATAAGGTATATTATTTTCACATCTTTTCTTTCTGTAGCCTGGGGCAAAGCTTTTCAGGGGAAAAAAAAAAAGGAAATCCTTTTACATGAACCCTGACACCTTGTATATCCTTAAGAAGAAAAGAAAACACAGTTGAAAAGTCTGAATTTTTTTGAAGTTTGGGGACAGGGTAGATACAGGAAGATATATTGTCTTTCAAGTATAAAGTGTACAAGCTGCTAAACATAGTTTACTTCTTTACAGGATCATTTAAGATGAACATTCAATAATTATTAATATTTATTTGGGGGACAAGTGGGAAATGAAAGCAAAGTTTTATAAAGATTAATTCAAATGAACATATTTACAATGGAACTAGAACTCCTTGTCTCCCTGGCTAAATAAAAGCCGTCATCTACTGCACCAGTGTGTATTTTCAGGCAAATACAGAAGCAAAACTCATTAGCTCTTTAAAAAATACACACATTTAATGTTGGTCTGTTTTAATCTAAGTAAAGCAATTCCAAAAATACAAACTGAACATCAGAGCCATGTGAACCACCATGATAAAATAAAACAAACATTCACAATAATTACGTCTAAAGACAGTTCAGCTTAATAAATCATCTTCCAAGTATGCTAAAGAAAGAATTACTAAAAATACTGCTGGTGTTCAGTTAGAATTAAAGGACTTTGGGAAAAATGAAATAATATGATACACGTGGAGTGAATAAGGTTACACGGGATTTACATTTTCCATTACCCCTAGATATAAACAAACATTCAAAATCAACACAAACTCTGTGTGTTATTCAAAATATTGCAGCTGCAGGAAAGGCAACTTTAAATTAATAGCTAGGGGAAAATCAAGTTTTGGTGGAGGTAAACAGAAGTGACAGTTCTTAATTTGCACTTTTGTAAAGCTCATTTATACCTGGCCAACCAGGAACCAAATGCAGGACTACGAAGTTCTCTGCTTCTTTTGGCTATAATGTGACAAGAAAAGGTCATCTTTTGAAGATGCTTAAAGAAATAAAGCAACTTTCTTATAAACAGTCAAATAATCAATCAATGGAATAAATAAGTACTAACCCACATTTTTAACCGCTCTGTAATCACTACACTTTACATATTTTTCATTTTGGTGGCAAATTCTCCAAATTTTAGGCTAAAATCCACCAATCACTTTTAAGAGTAAAATGAATAGCCACCAAAATAAGAATATTCTTCTGTTTACTCTTTGGCTAAAAAAGAAAACAAACAAACAAAACAAAACAAAAAGGAACAGAAGACAGCTCTAACACTGGTGCTAAAAGAAACTTGTTTTTCTTTTTTTTTTTTTAACACATGTAAAATAAAGTTATCAATTTAAATCTTGGTATGCTGTATAAAAACAAGAGGTAATGTTGTAATAAAACAGCAGTTGTCTCTGCAGGCAACATACTGTTTGTTAACCCTGTGCAATAAAATACTTTGTTCATACTACACTTATTCAACATGACTAACAGTTACTACAGACATTTCAGGAATCTTCACGGGACTCCTATAGACTTACTGTTAAAACTGAGAGACATTTACAATCATAATGTGCCATGAAAACTTGAAAACGTTACTTCTAGTAGGAGATAATATTCATACTATTTGAATTTGTTTTAGGTACTGAACAGCTGAGTTACAAGGACTGAAAGTGAAAAGCATTCGAAAAAGCCCATGAACACTGTTGTTCACACCCTTCTTCAGAACACACTAAACTTGTCTGACACATTTCTCTTCATACATAGCAAGCAACAGCACCCAATAAAAGCCTGAGAAGAAATGCTGCTGTGTAAATACTGCAACTATTCCTGAAAAAAGAATTATGGGATATATACTCCAAAGCTGCCCATTCCCATAATTTGTATTGCATAGGTCACATAATCAATCACACACATATATATACACACGTGTGTATATATATGCACATGCAAAGAATATATTAAGACGACAATGAAGTCTAGTCACAGAGCAATTTACAGGCTCAATATATTTTTTACACTTTGAAAGAAAATTTCAATATTTTACAGTCTTTTAGTAGGCATTATATACACTGCACTTTATGAATTCTAAAAGGTATTGAAATAAATTTTTTCCAACATTTTGGTAACAAAACAGACAATGTTTCTCCAAATACTTGTGCTATCTATCTACATGATAAGTTTGCTCTGATAACCACTAACCACAAAAACTGACTCAATGGAATAATTAGAAAAATTATCTAACACCATGCATCGGTTTGAATCATTTTTAATATCCTATTCTAGAAACATTCTACAAATCTTAAGATTTAAAAAATTAAGTCTCTGTTCTGATTTTTAAAAGATATCTTTTTATGACAATATCCATAACATTGACAAGTACATGTTAAGGCTAGTATTATCTCCTTAAGTGACTTTTTTTTTACCTTTTTTTTTTTTAAGAAAGATAGTAAAAGCCAGACTCCTTTAGGGCTTTGAACTGTACCTACAGAAAATGAGAGTGCAGTGAACATAATGTTCAGTCCTACAGTCAGGATGCAGTTGCTCCTTCCCATTCCACAAGATACTGCACCTTTCCATCAAGTGTCACCCGACGAGCCAATACTCGGTATTTTTCACCACATGCTATTCTACCTGCAGCACCAAAATAACTGGTAATGGAGTTTTTTAGATGATTGAGTTGTAACTCCTGATCTGCTAAGTTATTCAAAATCTCTGTGTTGAGTTCATCAAATTGGTAATCTTCTTTGCCTTCATCATCCTTTACAATTTCTGAGTTCTGAGTCTGGAGTGCTCTTCTTGGAAGACGACCCCTTCTCCTCCGTAAATGTGGTATTGCAGCAGGCCAAGATCTTCCTGTACGAGTTCTTTTTCTGGAGTCAGATAATCTATAGAACAAACAAGGCCACAATTGTCTACACTTGCTGACATAAAAATCAGCCAAATCAAAACAACAAATGCTATATAAAATGGATTATCACTCGCCTTCATTAAATTCAATCACCTTCTTGAGGCTGACCTTTGAAGAGCTTTTCTTCCTTAACTATGTACTATTAAGCTTAAAAGAATCAGAGGAAATTTTTGATTTATGAGGCCAACGAGGCAAATTCTTACCAAGAGGATTTGTAAGTCAGGTCTTGTCAACGTTTTTATCATTAAAAAGAAGACAGTTCATTCATTCATTCATTTATTCATTCAATTCAAGAAACATTTAATAAGCACCTACTACATACAAGACACCTTTCCATGTGCTTAAACAGATGGCAGAACTAGTATAAAGATTCTCTTCGTTACTAATTCTAGGCCTACTGTTAAGTAAGAAATAAGCCTAAACTAGATGTCAGGGTACCTTGGGTCTAGCTCAATATGATATCGGCCAAATTTAAATCTCTTATCCTCTGTGTTCTCTTAAGTGAAGAGATTAAGTGAAGGGGTTGAACTAGACAATCTTTGAGTTCAGAAATATAATGATTTTATAAAATAAAGTCAAAATATAGCATAACAGGGGCTTCCCTGGTGGCACAGTGGTTGAGGGTCCGCCTGCTGATGCAGGGGATGCGGGTTTGTGCCCGGTCCGGGGGGATCCCGCATGCCGCGGAGTGGCTGGGCCCGTGAGCCATGGCCGCTGGGCCTGAGCATCTGGAGCCTGTGCTCTGTGGCGGGAGAGGCCACAGCGGTGAGAGGTCCTCGTATCGCCAAAAAAAAATTAAAAAAATAAAATAAAATAAAATAAAATATAGCATAACAGCTAAATTCAAAGATTTTATAATCATACTGCCAAAGTTAAAATCCCAGCTCTGTATACTTGCTAATAAACATGCCATCTTGGGCTTGTTACAAAAACCTCCTAAGTCTCAGTTTTCTTATCTATAAAATGGGAACAACTCAAAAGATTGTTTTAAGAATTAAATAAGACGATGTACCAAAAAAAAAAGTATGTAAGCTTAACACAATGCTTGGCAAGAGGCAAAAAAAAAAAAAAAAAAGCTCACATTATTATTATTCACAATTCATTTAAAAATGAGTTACATTTTAAGCCTTTAAATACTTAGAATTTTATATAATTTACAAAAGCAGTTTTTGAATTGTGAACAAAAATTAAACAAGAGGAAGTATAAAACCTAGAAGCTCATAGCTCTGGCCCCAAGTAAACTAAACTTTTCTTACCTGATACATCAAACTTCAGGAAAATGTTGCCCTTCTGAAGAGTTAGGTTAAATAAAATATTAGAGGGGAAGTCTACTATTGATAAAATCCTGAGTTTAAAATCCTTTTATTAATAAAAGGATCTGTGTTCCTGATTCCAACTTATTAAAAAAAATATCCACACTTGTATATTAGAAGCATAAAAAGGTCTCACAGAAAACAGCACACCTATAAACACCAGGATACCTCTTCTCTGTGTACATAGCAAAATTCCTGACAAATGTGAAAATTTTAATGTCTGTGCTCTGAAAAGCAAAAATATTCAGATGAATATCAACAACCTAAGGAATCAACATATAGATTGCTTCTCAAAAGCTGAAAGACAAACTTGTAACACTTTCAATTGCTAAAAATTTATTTAATAACCACTTTACAAAGAAAACGTCTACAGGAAAATTAGTCAAGGATAAGAACATAAAATATCTACCCATAATGCCTGGAAATACTAGACGAGGTAGTTTCTTTTGCACTGGAAGCACCCGTGAAATCCACATCTGAGGTATTGGATGAATGTGCAGTTCCCTCAGTTCTCCTGAGACAAAAGAATTTAAATGGTATAACGACTATATTACATAACAGTAGAAATATTAATTTCCCCCCCAAAAGAAAATTCCTAAGGTAGGAGAAAATAACTTTCTATTTACCCTATAGAACAAGGTAAATCCAAAGTAGGATTCTCTGAAATTGATTCCTTATCCTGGAAAATAAAAAAACACACCTAAAGCATGGTTTCTAAAGTAAAGATATTAGTTTCTCAGTAATTTCAAGTAGACTTCCTCTCTGAGAACATATGCCAATATATCCTCTTACCAAAGGTGGCTCAGCAGTCTTCTGAATCATTTTTCTTGTATATGGGCCAGGTGGACGACCTACAGACTTTTTCTTTCCTTTTTTTTCTATGCCATTGCTTACTTCCCTGAAACATAAAACCATTTATGTATTTAACCTCTGCACAAAGAAAACAAAAAGACAATGGACAATATACACTATCATAGCTCTACTTATGTGATAATTAGATTATACTTATATTTTGACATTAATGGTAATATAAAAACAACAAAGTTAAATCTACAAGTTTAGTCAAGTTCATAGATAATACATTCTAATTTAAATACTTCTTAAGAGATATTTATATACAAAAGGTTTAAGAAAAAAGTTCTCTAATACAATTCTGAAAAATACATACCACCTAAAATTTTTTTTAAAAAACACAAAATGAAACAAAAAAATACTACCATATTAGATGGAAGATTCAAAAACTCCTTAAAGTTCAATTATTTCATTTAGGTTGTTACTATGTAGGTACTTGGGGGATGTTTCAAGAATTTACTATACTAAAAGTGATTACAAATTTAGTAGTTAACCTCATGGAGCCAGGAAGTATCTATGTTAAAACAGAGTAGGTATAAACAGGGACATCCTGTGGGTTCCTAAATGATGCTAATCAGAAAGAGAATGAAGCCCGGGGTGGGAGAATGTAAAGGAAGAAGGAATCCTTCATACTGGGCAGGGGAGTCATTCAAGGACAAAATTAGAAAGATCAAGAAAACCATTTTTGAGACACAAAGGCAAATATCAAGCAATAGGAAGGGGAAAAAAGCAATAGGTCAAGAACATCTCTAATTAATAGAAGGGAAGAATGGCAAATATCAATACACAGAACATCCATTTCATTTATGCAACAAACATCTCCATATAAAGGGGATACTAACAATAGGAATACAAAGACATTCCCTGTGCTAAGGGTTCACAATATAGTTTGAAGGTGACAAATGTGTATACAAGCAGGATAATAAAATGGTTTAAGTGCTATAAGAACATTATCCAGGAACATTCAACTTAAAAACAAGGTAAAGGAACAATATTATATAATAGGCTAGAAAGAGGTGACTGGAGAAAACTAGGAAAGACTATCCCTCCACACACCAAACTAAGGTTGGGGAAAATAAAAGTGGAAATACAAGGAAGGAGAAAGTAGAGAAGCATAACTAGAACTATAATCAAAAGTTTCAAGGATAAGATGGATGGGGTATACATTTTTTTGTTTTTGTTTTTTGGAAAGATGATCACCATTAACATTTATAAAGGACCCCTGGACTAAAGAAAGTACACTTTAGTCCAATTCATACATAGGTCCCAGAAGAAACTGAGAATACCTTTAGAGAAAGTTAAACCATTACCTGGTGGCATCAAAAGAAAACCTTATAGCTACCACAGACGAAGTGTCCTATCAAAATCATGATAGGAATGAGAAAGATTGTGGAAATCTTTTTTCTAATTCATAATATAAGCAATTGTTAGCAAAAGATTAATGATAAAATTTGAAAGTGATACATGCCGCGGAGCGGCTGGGCCTGTGAGCCATGGCCGCTGGGTCTGCGCGTCGGGAGCCTGTGCTCTGCAACGGGAGAGGCCACGACAGTGAGAGGCCCGCGTACCGCAAAAAAAAAAAAAAAAAAAAAAAAAAAAAAAAAAAATTGAAAGTGATAGGAATAAGTATTCTTTCCTTAAGAAAAAACAAACCCTTAAAGTAGTATCTACTTAATTACCAACTCAAACGGATATAAAGCACTGTCAACCCTCTGTAATTACATTTTCTTATTCTCCAAGATAATTATCTCATAGCTTGTATTTGCTCCTTAAATTTCCCTCTCAGCTATCTTTCCCTCATCATTTCACTGAGAAAACAGAAGTTACCAAGCAATAACTTTAGTCATCTTCCAAATGCTAAATCTAAAACAGAACCAGCATTTGTACCCATCTTTGCCTTTTACACCCCATTTCAACAGAAGGGTGTAAGTCCTCCTATCAAAGGCTACTCCCACATTTAGGCTCTAAATCCTGTCCCTTTTGGCTTCTCAAAGACTTTACAATATCTTCAGTTTCCTCCCCCTCTCCTATACCACTCTCTTCTCCACTGACACACAAAAACAAGTTACAATTATCTTCTATCTATTAAAAAAAAAAACATCAATTGATTCAGCTTCTGTTCCCTTTACAGTACAGTAAAACTACTTCTGAGAGCTGATGATACATACCCTTTTCCACTTTCTTCCTTCTCTTTCAGAATTTTTAAAGATTATTTCCTTTTTTTCCCCTTTTCCTTTATTATCATCATCATCATCATTTTGAATCCGCCCATGTCCCTTATTGTAGGAAAAGCCCAGTTTTGACACGTAAATTGGGCAGTGCTGGATTCGATCACACTGACCCACTCCCATCTGACTTCTACCTTTACCACTCAAGCAGACTTGTTTTTGTCAAGGTCACTAATAACAGAATGTTACCTAATCCAATGAACATTTTTCTCTCATCTTAACCTGCCTCTCTGCAACAACATTCAGTAGTTTAATACACCCACATCTTTCTTGAAATACTCTCCTTCACTTGGTTTTCATGACATCAAACTTTCCTGGTTTCCTCCTATTTCACTGATTGCTTTCTGCTAGTCTCCTTCATTTACTTCACTTCTTTCAAAACTCTAAAAGATAGCAGGACATTATTCTGGGCCACATTCTCTTCTCTTCCCCTCTCTCTCTATTCTCATGGCTTTATAAATCAGCTTCAAAATTTATTATCATGTGTCCTGACCTCTCCTGAGCTCCTGATTTACACACCCAACGGCCTATATCTAACATCATCACCACTTAGATATTCCTCATAAGAATCTCAAACTCAATGAGTATGAAACAGAAGAATGCTTTATTCACCTTGCCAAAATCTGTTCTTCCAGATCTTGGTAAGTTACACCATCCACTAGTTGCTCAAGCCAGATATCTGGGCATTGTGTAACTTAATTTCTCCCTTCCTTTCAGAAATTTAATTCATTAGCAAAGCCAGCAAATTCTGCCTCCAGTGGAGATCTTGAATCTATTTTCTGTTTGACTGCTACCACCTACACCTACATAAGCAACCATTATTTATCTCTCACCTAGAAAAGTGAACGAGTCAATTTTTTCTTGCTTCTATTCTTACCTCTACTGATATCTGTTTTCCAAACAGCACCCAAAGAAGTATTTTTAAAGGATAATTCAATCTGCATACATCTTTAAATAGCTTCCCATTATTCTCAGAAAACAACCCAAACTCCTTATGAGACCTACAAAACTCTGTATGACCAAGCCCTACCCAACGTTTCTAGCACCTGATGCTATTCTCTAGCCCTCAATCACACCTCAGTAGCCTTCTGTGAGTTCCTAGAACATGCCTCACAGCTTCACACTTACTTTTGCTACCTGAAATATTCTTCCCTTTGTTCTTCACATTGTTAGGTCATGCTCATTCTTTAAGTTTCAGCTTAAATACCATCTTAAATAGGCCTTCCTTAAGCCTCCTTCTTAAAGTAGACCCCTACATCTCTATCCATCCCAGTACAGTCTAAATCTGTTTGCTATTTCCTAAATGGTACTAGCATGATCTGTAATTATTTTACTTGTTTATCACCTTTCTTCCCCACTATAATGTAAACCCCATCAGGGCAGAAAGAAAGTCTCATTTGTTATTATATCTCTAGCACTTAGACAGTAAGGTGCTTGATAAATGGAATGAATGAACAAACAAATGAGAAATGAACAAACAAATGAACAGGCCAGTACTTAAGCTGTTTGCTAACAAAATCAATAGGGCCTATTCATGGAAAGCCTTAGATCTAAACGTAAATAAATAAACATCTAGCATTAACTCTTTGTACCTTGTCCAAGCAAGAAATTATAAACAGGAAAACAAATCAGGGTCACTGCCACTTGTACTTTCAAATATACTAATGAGACTAAATAACACACATTTTTAGTTACAAATAAGCTAACGAGAAAAACTAAGCCACAGATCAACTTTTACCTTGAATCAGATATAGGTTTGGATGCCTTTCTGCCTTTAATTTTAAATTCATGGGAAGTTCCTTCAGGTTCTTTCTCTGCTTTGAAAGCCACATTTGGTGGCACAGGAGGAACACGAATTCGCAACCCAAACAAATGCTTCTTCTTCTTTATTTCTTTCCCAGACATAAACCTAAATTTTTAAAAAAAAGTAACTAAAAGTTTAAAAACTGAACACATATACATGGCAGACCCTAAGTTATAACTTTCAGATATAAAGGCTTTACACATGAAATCCACCCAATACTAGAAAAACTGACTTTTTGCCCCTTGCTTTCTTTGATTCTTATCTGCTCCAGAGCCAGTCCATAGTAGGATATGATGGGGGAGTAGGAGAGAGGAATAGTATCAGAAGGGAGAAGAACACATGTCCATTTTTCTTTTTAAAATATGGCATCTAACTTTTTAAAGTTAGAATGAAGAATAGAGAGTGGTGTCTTTTTAGTTCCAATATGTTTCTCCATATTTTTAGTGTCATCTGTCAAAAACATCTCAAACAAGGTTTAGGAAAAGAATAATTCTATTTCAGAGTGGATCTGTGAGGAAAGAAACCCTGGCCAGAAAGTAATCAGTGAAAGCACTGATAAAGAAAATAGGAGACCAATCCTAGAGGCCCAGAAAATAAAAGGAGTGTCTGGCATGTCAGATCTGGAATTGGAAATAACCTGGAGCAGAGAAGTGACATTTCAGTGTGGGCCTGAGTTTCTGAAAAATATGCTCCTTAATCCTTTCCCAAAGTCCTTAGGGTCCTTATTCTAAAACACCCTCTTAGCTCTACTAGAGCATGCCTGGCCATAAAAACCACTACCAAGTGCTTACATTGTTCTTCCACTTTTATATAGGTTTGAGAAAGGGGAGCTCCCATTTCTACCATAACAGGAACAAATGTATTTCAAGCACACTAAGTTGGATTACAGAATTCATTGTCCCATAAAGTATTTTTACAGCACTGTAACTGCTCGTGGCTTTTTGAGCTGGCCTAAAGATCTAGCCACTTGTAATCGTAACATTTTTTAATGAGGAAATGTTGCTAAGTTCAAAAAAAGCAACTTGCTACAAACAAAAATGTTATAATTCAATAGTTGGTTGGAACCAGCATATACATTTAAAAAATTATTTCTCTTGCATTTTGAAAATATTTTTAAGAGACATAGATATGCTGGTGTAAAAAAAGAAGAAGGGAAACATCTATACAAGAATGTATCAAACAATGTAACTTAATTATCAAAAACTTAAATCAAAAACTAATACTACTATTTATCAAAATACTACTAATTATCAAAAACTAATACTACTATTCTCTAAATGATGGCAATAACTAAACTTAAAACCACAGAAGACCTCAATCATTTAAAAACCCACATTCTCTATACTATATCCCCCTATCTTTTGCATATTCCTACCAGCTAGCAAGATTTTATTTTACTTTCAGTAGATTAAATTATAAAAACAAGTCATTATTGAGTATGCTTTTTCAACTGAACTGACCAAATTCCCCTGAGACACTGATAATGCCTCCCATCCACCATTCCCAGAGGACTGATCTTCCCTTCTCCAGCCTTTGAGAATCACTGCTTTACTCTGACTGAAAGAGAAGAGGACATTAAAAGGTTTAAAATGGTATGTACTAACTCTATAATCAATCCCACAATTCTTAATGCCATTATTCCTTATTCTTACTAAATATCTCCCTCATAGGGATACATAAAATAAATCAACTTACATGGTCTTGTAATCATTTAATGCCTCCAGAACATGCTCATATCTTTCAGATTTTGGTGTGTCTGCCAGCTGTGAAGTATCAAGAAACAATTTAATGCACTATAATTTCATCAATTAGTATTACACAGGTGCCAGATAGAGGCAATGTGATACAGAAGAAAAGTGTACTGACTAGTAGTCAGATCTAAATTCTAATTCCAGGTCCTCACTGACAAGCTATGTGACCTAAGGCCATTTAACCTTTCAAAGCTTGTTTTCTCACCTATAAAAAAGGGAGTATAAATCCTTCACTAGTTGCTTTACTAATTTGTATAGCTCAAATGATATGCCTGCAAGAACTATAAACTGTAAAATACAATAAAAATGGGATTTTATTATTAGTTATCATTAAATTTATTTTAATTCTATAACCTGGGAAAGTAGTAATACATTAGAATTACTTTAATATCAACCATAAAAGCTTCTAATAAATATTAACAGGAAAGAATATAAAAAGTAAGGAGAAATATGCCATTTTATTTCCCAATACTTCTAATATTAATGCAAACCAATAATTTCTATAATTTAAAAAAATAATGTAAATTTGGGGATTTTATTTTCATAACAGTTATAGACTTTGGTTAGCCCTAAACCCCAAAATGGCTCAGTAATTTTTTTGTCATCACATACCACTTTAAAATCTAAACATTCAATTCTAGAAAATATTCTATTTTGTTCCAGAAAGTTTCTTTCAGAGTCATTTCTGCCTTTTCTTCAAAGTTTAAAGACTAGGGCCCAACAGAAAAACAATTAAGTTATAAAAGACCATCCTCAAAGCTACAAAAACTAAAACAAAAAAAAACTTCCAAAATATCACCACTGACTTTCAAAATTACTAGTAATTTTCTTTACCAGT
The DNA here is from genome assembly GCF_039906515.1 of Pseudorca crassidens. Classification (NCBI taxonomy): domain Eukaryota; kingdom Metazoa; phylum Chordata; class Mammalia; order Artiodactyla; family Delphinidae; genus Pseudorca; species Pseudorca crassidens. The sequence continues at coordinate 81,577,462 of NC_090297.1, read as the reverse complement.
TGAAACTCCCGAAGCTCAGAACTTCTTCAAGTAAAAAGAACAAACAAATCTGTCAAATAGAATATTAGAAATAGAAGAGACTCATAAAATCATCTACTTTTATTTTACAGATTAGTCAACAGATGTAAAGGTTAAATTGCTTAAATTCACACTGCTGGTTAGCTAGAGAGCTAGAACATGAACCCAAGTGACAATTAAGTACCTTCATTGAACATTCACTGACAGCCCATTCTCAGTGTATTGGGTACTTAAAAAAAAAAAAAGAGGAAAAGGCAAAGGAAAGGAAAGGAAGGAAGGAAGCTGGTTTGGTGGTCATTCCTCTTAACCCTACCACACCTTCCTATTGTAATTTCTGAAGTGTCCAGTGATAGAAAATTTCTATTAAAGGAGAAATAATGGACTCAGGTTTTACAGTTGGAAAGAGACCCAAGATGTCCATCTAATTCAAGTTTTCATTAATACTTCAATCCCTTTTATAGTACTGAGTCATGCAACCTTGGTTTAAATAGTACCACTAATGAAACCTAATGAAGGAGCTCATTCCATGGGTGAACAAAACCTTCCTTCCTGGATTCCCTTTTTTATAAGACAGTTCTTCAAATATTTGACAATAGCTATCATGGCTAAGTATAAGATTAGATTAAAAATTTTAAGCAGCCCCATCACATGATTATTTCATATTAAGCTTGGTTAAATAATTCCATCCTCTTCCTGGTCCCCCACTGCCACCTCAACTCTAAAATCTTATTAGATGAACTGCTATCAAGCCAAGTATTCCCCATCATACGCTGCTTCTTCCATAATGTTGTTTGCATATTTAAGCCTAAAAGCAAAATTTAACAACTGTTGTTAATTTGATTTTGTTTTCAGCTCAGTGTTTGAGATGGTCTTTTCTCTTGATTCTGTCATCCTTCTTGAATTGAAGATAGAGAAAAAAACAGAACCCTGTGGCTCTCCGTTAGAATCTCCCTCAAGAATATTTCCAAGCCATTGACTGCTTTTGTTACTATTACTCAATTAGTTACAAATCCTTTTAATTTTTATTTTAACCAGTTCACATTTCGATATCTTATGTGAAACTGAGTTATACTATGTCTACACCATGCGCATTAGTATTTGACGTAACAGTGTTGCTAATCATATCAAAAAAGAAACCAGGGTATTTAACGTGGTTTATTCTAATAAATTAATGGCATTTTTTTCTTATTGCCTGTTTTTTTTTTTTTTTTTTTTTTGCGGTACGCGGGCCTCTCACTGTTGTGGCCTCTCCCGTTGCGGAGCACAGGCTCCGGACGCGCAGGCCCAGCGGCTATGGCTCACAGGCCTGGCCGCTCCGCAGCATGTGGGATCTTCCCGGACCAGGGCACGAACCCGTGTCCCCTGCATCGGCAGGCGGACTCTCAACCACTGTGCCACCAGGGAAGCCCCCTTGTTGCTTTTTAAATCTTCACAAGCCATATGTATGAAAAATCTGCTCTACAATTTTGCTGACATTCAACAACAGTTTCTAATTTCTCAAATCCACTCCTTTTTACTTTTTGAAAATCACAATGAACTCTCTTTTTTCTTTTGGTACTTATTCTCTGTGGGTTCCCAGAAATTTTAACTGTAAGTTGCTTCCGCACTCCAGGACTGTTCTGCATAGGACTGTTTATTTCAACTCGCATAATGCGGTCAAGGGTTCCCTTTCTATATTTTGAAAACGAAGAGTGCAAATATTATAATGTAAATCAAATAAGCTGTATTAGAAGAGCATCATCGGGCTTCCCTGGTGGCGCAGTGGTTGAGAGTCCGCCTGCCAATACAGGGGACACGGGTTCGTGCCCCGATGCAGGAAGATCCCACATGCTGCCGACGCAGCGAGAGAAGCCACAACAGTGAGAGGCCCGCGTACCGCAAAAAAAAAAAAAAAAAGAAGAGCATCATGTTCTAGATCTTCCATCTGACCATGAGGTTTATAATATATATCTTCAACAGAATAATCATTTTTGTTCCTCCCTCTACAGACACTAATCTCACACTATGTTTTCACTTTCAGGGTTGTATATTTCTGTACAGATATACATGCTATTATGTATAGTTAAAATTCTTCCCTTCAGTAAAATACATGCCTCAATTACCAATATTTAATTCCACACCACCGAGGCTTAAGTATGCCAAAAGCTTCAGTAATTTGTTTACCAACGTATACACTGCATGCTAATATACAACGCAAGGCCCCAAGTACTGCTTTTAACTAGATTTCTTATAATTTTCACTTAAAAGTATTACACCACCTCTACTATACTACATTTTCTCTAGCCAAAACATTGTTTCTGCCATAGTATTTCACTTGAATTTTACCTATGCTTTTCTCCCTACATCCTTCAAGTGAGGCAGCACTCAACACACTGCTCTCCTATCAACCTTTACATGTTTAAAATTTAAGACCACAGTTAACAGAAAAGTGGGTTGTCCTTACAGAACTGAAATTTCAAATCACATTAGGAAGCAAAGACAAACGATAATAGGCAGATTCTAAAAAGTATTAATATCTCATTGTAACTCCCAAAAGCAATCTGATACAACCTCATTCTAAACATCTTATTGTATATAAAAATCTTAAGCAAATTTTATTTGGGATGTCAAATGTTATATTACATAGTTTTACTATCTCAAAGAAAATAATTCAAAACAGCAGTTTCTCAAATAGCTATACTCGGTCTGTGTGATAATCATTAAGGCACCAAGTCTCAAAGATGTTTAACAAGATCACATAAGGAAATGATATAAAATAATCATTGTGTTCTAATATGTTCTAACAATCCTAATAATAATCAAGAAAGAACAAAATATATGATACATAAATGTTAAATTTGCCTTTCAGTATGTAAGGATATAAAGTTGACCCCTGAACAACTGGGGTTTGAACTGCATTGTCCACTTACGTACGGATTTTTTTTCACTAAATACATACTACAGTACCATACCGCGGTTGGTCGGATCTGCAGGTGCAGAACTGCAGACAGGGCAGGGTGCAGAGGGTCAGTGCCTCTAACCCCACGTTCTTCAAGAGTCAACTGTACTCTCTAAAATGTACTCTCTAAAATACACTCTCTAAAATTCTAGAGCAAACGTCTTTGTCATATAATCTATAGTATGTATAGTAAGAACTGATGTTCAAAATGACTTGAGTGTTCCAACGTACTCAACTAACCAATACAATCATACATCCTTTCATTTACCTCACTTTACTGTGCATCACAGATACTGTGTCTTTTTACAAATTGAAGGTTTGTGGCAACCCTGCCTCAAGCAAGTCTATCAGCTCCATTTTTGCAACAGTATTATTTTTAAATTAAGGTATGCACATTGCTTTTTAAAGACAAAATGCTATTGTGCACAACAGACTACAATGTAGTGTAAGTATAACTTTTGTATGCACTGGGAAACCAAAAAATTCGTGATTCTCTGTATTGTGATATTCGTTTTATTGCAGCAGCCTGGAACTGAAACCGCAATATCTCTGAGGTATGCCTGTAATATACTTAGCATACAGCAATTCTCATGTTTTGAGAGTACAGTTGGCCCTCAGTATCCCTGGGTTCCAACTGCAGAAAATCAATCAGATACTAAGGGCCAACTGTACTACAACATTTTATATAAGGGACTTGAGCATCCTCAGATTTTGGTATCTGAAGGGGGTCCTGGAACCAATTCCCTATGGATATCAAGGGATAACTGTAATTAATGTTATTTTATAAAAAGATTTTGAATATAAATATAAACAAAAAGAAAATTTTATTAACCTAATTTTGAATTTGTGACAAAATTTAATTTGCAATTCAATTTCAGGTAACCAAAGATTTACTACTTTAATAATTTGGAATAATACATTATTTGTATTATCTTTGTTTCTATTACCACAAACATTTAGAAGTAAACTAAATGAAAACACTGAAAAAATATTACTGACAAATTTTATGGTCTCTTTATCATTAAACTCTCACTCTAAAAACCATTTACAATATTAAGATGAAAATATTAATACAGAGGATTAAAATCTCAACTTCCATCTGTAAATAACTAGTCTGAGGATAAGATGACTAACCTAAGACGTCTGAAATATTTTCTTTTTTTTTAAATGCAGAGAAAGAGCAATGAGAAGTGACTAGAAAGTCACTTGTTCTGATAATAAATTTTATGGCTCCCAAAAATGAAACACTCCTCAGAAAAGTAAAACTTTTCTGTTGTAAAGTTATATTAGATTGTAATCATGTTTTTACTTTTTAAATAAAAGAGATATATTTTTCCATTTTGGCAAAGAATAAGAAATTGAAATTTCTTATGTGTTAAGACATTATCTCATAGGTTACAAAAAATAAAACATGTACCTATTGCTGAAATAAACTTTTTCTGACATGTGTCAGAAGTTTAGTTGGAACTGAGATACCTGAAATTCATAAACTGAACTCATTTCTTTAAAAACATCTAATTATGGTTTTTATTATTTTCAGCCTCTTCAATAGAATCTAAATTACATTTTTATTTTAATAAAAAATGATAGCATTTGAAATAAATAAAACAACTTGAGTTTGTTTGGGGTTTTTTTTGATGTGGACCACTTTTTTAAAGTCTTTATTAAATTTGTTAGAATATTGCTTCTGTTTTTTATGTTTTGGTTTTTTGGCCACAAGGCATGTGGGATCTTAGCTCCCCCACCAGGGATCGAACGCACACTCCCTGCATTGGAAGGCAAAGTCTTAACCACTGGACCACCAGGAAAGTCCCAAAACTTGAGTTTTTATATGCATGCCCGCTATCTATGTGAGGTAACCAATGCAGAATTTAATCATGTAAAACATAAAGTGTACTAAAAGGAATATAGATGTATCTGCATATGAAGTGCTGAAAGAACCATAGCTAGAAAGAAAGCATTTCAAATTAATGTATTAGAACATTAAATATTAAGATGACTATAAAGAACACTATACTTAACAATGCCTTTCACTTTTTTCTCCCATTACTAATCAGTTTATTAAAATTTATCAAATTTACAAGTCACTCACTTTCTCTCAAAAGTCATCTGAAAAAAGCTTTTAACAGAAAACTTAATGAGTATTATATTCCAATTTCTAACACTCAAAACACCTTAGCTCAATTGATTTTAATATCTTTGATTTTAAAATCTAAGTATTCCACAGGTATTTATTTTATGCAACTGATCTACCACTAACTTTTAAATATATGTGTATTATGCAGTCTTTGATGCCCCATAAAACCCCCAGAACAACAACAAAAAAAACTTGGTATCTTACTTGATGTGAACCTTATAAACTGCCTCACGTCTAAAAGCTACAGATGCAGAAACTCTTCCTAAATTTCAAATCAGTTTAGTTTTTACCTCAAAAAGTAATGCAAGACTAATTCCACATATTATAAAACAAAAAATTTAATGTCCATATTTTAATATTTAATATCTGTATTTTAATAATTCTAAATAAATGCTAAAAACAAAGTAAATATTAAAGTTACTCTAGTTATTTTCTTCTTTGTGCTATTCTGTAGTTTCAAAATCTTCAATGAATATGCATTAATTTTTACATTGCTTTTTCAAAAAAAGACTCTTTGTAAACCAGCATGAGTGGTTACACTTTGCAAACAAAAAGCAAATGAGATGTCAGAATGAGGGGGATAATCTCTAACTCAGGTAGCTTCACTCTCTAACTTAGCTAACACTACTATCGGGTCTCACTATTCCTGGAAGTTAAATATATATAAGGGAGTACCAACAAGAGAGGAAAGAAGAGTGTTGGTTATATCCCTAAGTTTTATTTATTTATTTATTTTTTGGCTGCATTGGGTCTTGGTTGCTGTGCATGAGCTTTTCTCTAGTTGTGGCTAGCTGGGGCTACTCTTCGTTGCAGTGCGTGGGATTCTCATTGTGGTGGCTTCTCTTGTTGCAGAGCACGAGCTCTAGGTGCATGGGCTTCAGCAGTCACGGCACGCGGGCTCAGTAGTTGTGGCTCATGGGCTCTAGAGCACAGGCTCACTAGTTGCTCCATGTGGGATCTTCCCAGACCAGGGATTGAACCCATGTCCCCTGCATTGGTAGGTGGATTCTTAACCACTGCGCCACCAGGGAAGTCCCCATCTCTAAGTTTAGAGTAAACTTAGAAGAAAAGGAGGAGGAATCATAAGTAAGATACCCAATAATAAGGATTTCTCCCTCCCTTCTATCTTTATCTACAGTGATTTTCACTTCAGAAAATGGAAGAATCATGTAATTTACTTCCTCCTACATTTTTCCTCAAGTCAAGAGGCAACAAACAGGAGAATGAGGGCTATAGCCTCACCAAAGATTATTTCTCCCTAACTAAACATAAAATGCTACTTTAGACGTATGGCTTACACATGTGCGATAGTTGCTTTTAACAAAACAAAAAAGACATTAAGTAGCTAATGAAGTTAGCTCTAAGACCACCTACCTCTCCAGGGTGCAATCTATCCCAGTTTTCATTAATGTATGTCATAAGCTCAAGTTCAGAATCAAAGTATTTCTTCTTGTGAATAACACTTAGGTTGTAAAGGCATAGGTGTGCTATATCTACCCTGGAATCCAAAAATAATCAAACTTTATGAAAACAATATTTTTGGTTATTGTTTAAAAATCACACAATATTTTTATAAAACCAGCAATTAAAAAATCCAAAGTATTTAGGTGAACAGAGGGTTAATATCACAAGTCATATTCACAATAAGTCATTACATATGAAAATAAATGAAAAACATTAACTAAACATTTAATTTATCCTGAATAGTAAAAATTAAAAGATATTTGATTTCTTGAAATACATTCAAAGAGGACCTGACTCTAAGAAAAAATAACTTATGATCTAAAATTTCATGTTTTCACTACTACATAAGCTACAAAATGGATCACACTTTAACAGACTTTTATCTGATTCATGAATTAAATCTTATCTTTTCCTAAAATATGTAAAATATTTGACAAAAATTTCTAAGCACTTACTATATAAACATTTTCAGTAAATCTCCAAAATTCATCGTACTTCCCATGCCCAAGGATTACTTAACTGAGGCAGAAATTGGTATATTTGTTATAAGACGTTTCTCTGTTCTACTGATGCTATTCTGAAGGCCCAAAAGAACTAGAAACATGAATAAGAATTTTGAAGATCTAAAAGATATTTGAAAGTTACTTTTTATGCCATTAGAAACAGAATGGGCTTACTACTTCAGCAATAAAACTAGATAATCTTTGGGGAAGATGACATCAGGCTTGAGGATAAATACAGGAAAAGAAATAAAGCCAGGCATAAAGAAGAACAAATTTTTATTTAAGGTAAGTAAATCTATATACAAAGTTTCATCCTGTAGATTTAAAAATATGGCTCTTTTTTGTTCCTTAACAGAAATGTCCATACTTACCATTGTAATGGTAGACGTTTGAGGTATTCTGGTCCAGAACTGCAGACAGAGCAAATAAATGTATAAAACCTAAGGAAAAAAGAAAAGTTATATACTGAGTAATCAAGAATACATATAAATTATTTAACAATTAAAATTAATATTCAGCAAGTGCAAATCCTACGATTGACATAAGGACTGATACACAAAGCAAAATATAATTTGAATCATGACACTGTGCTTTAAAGAGTTTCTTTTCCAGTAATGACAAATAATAAAATAGTTTGTATATGGGGGAAAGGGGCAATTTTTTTTTAACCATTAGAGACCTTCAGAGTTCACATACAGATTGATATACAGGCATAGTTTACTAATGGCTTGTGTGTAACGGGAATTGTGATGGCTACTCCTATACACATTGTCACTTTTCAATGCTCAAAACAACATGGTAGAAAAAGCCCAGGAGACAAGCTGACCTTCCTAAGGTCAGAAAGACAATAAATCACATAAGCTAAAATCTAAACCCAGAGTTTTTGATGTTACATTTAGTGATCTAATTTTTCTTCTAGAGCTCTCTCTGCTATTTCATGCTCTCTTAATCCAAAAAGACATTAGGTCTATCTTTGAGGTTCTTTGGATCCCCTTGAGGTTCTTTAAAAGAAGGTACCAATGAGAATAGTTTAGAGTACTGTGGGGCAATAGGTGCAAATATGTTCACTGGTCAAATACTTAAAAGCTTTCTGCAATATCCAAAAGTACAAAAATTATGTGCTTTTTTAAATTATATATAATTTAAGTATATTAAACAATATATTCCCAAGGTGAACCTTTTACAAATCATTATTAAAACTACTTTTAGAAATGTGAAAATGAAAAAACATAAATACAATTTTAAAAAGCTAAAAAAAGAAATCAGTCAAATGCCCTTCTCTCACCTGTCTCCAAATAGCATTGGCTTTTGAAGGCATTGCACACAAGCTTCATGAAACCACTGTTTACATTTGCAGCACTGTAGCATCTTTAAATACCAGCTATAAGAAAAAAATTTAAAATTACTACCTTTCATGAGGTAAAGTTTAAAAAAAAAAAAAAACAACGACAAAAGTGACATACAGAATATAGTTCTGATTACAGTATCACATTTCTGGTATATTTAGTGCTAAACTTTTTCTTCCCAAAAAGGTTATTAATACTGACCATTTCATTCCTCTTCTCTTTTATCCATGAGAATTTATAAGCTCTTGAAAGCTACATCTACTATTTCTAATCAGTAAGTGCCTGGGTCCTAATTAGTAAAGGATCTTTGTGAAGCCTGGGATTTTTTCACATCAACAGTCTCAGAGGTCACTGATATGTAGAGCTATTTGTCTCATATACCAAATAGCCATAGGCAACTTTATGCCTTCACTGTGTTTCTATTATTCTTGTTCCTTATAATGAAAAGAAAAGGAGTACAGCAATTTAATAAATTTGGTTAACATAACCACAAATCTAATCTAAGACTCCACCAGGTATGAAGGCTTTGTGACAAATTTTGTTCTCTATCAGATGGCTGAAGATGCTAAAACTGAATCTTCAGCTAAAGATATCCTCTCTTTTTAGTTAGTACATGGTTTTAATATCCTTACTTGCCACCCAAATAACGCCTTTTCTTCAAATAATTCTTTTGCTCAGTAAGTTAGCCCCAAGTTAATTTTAAGCCATACACAGGCAAAGGCAAGATGCTACTAGTAAGGTCATTCATTCATCAAAAGACTAATGAATACTATGTTCTAAGTACTCTGTTAGGTGTTAAAGTGTTAGCAATATCAAACATAGTTCATAAAGTCATAGTACTTAAAGAACAATGAACAATCTGCTTCATAAAACTTAAAGAACAATGAACAATCTGCTTCATAAAATAATGTTTATAAACTAAGATGCTAGGTATAAATGAGTAAAGGAGAAAGATCAATCTCTAGGTTCACTTTAAAGAAAAGAAGAAACCAGATTTAAAGAAACCAGAGAGAATGCTTCTTAAACCTGCAGGCAACCAAAAACTGAGAAATGTTATAAAAATGTTAAACCACAAATAAAAATTCCATAAGACTAGAGACAAGGTAGAATGAAGAACTAAAATTTCATTCATTTACATATTCATTTATTCATGTTTTCATCACTGAACATCTTATATGTCCCAGCATTCTTCTAGAGAGCAGCCCTGTCTTAAGAGAAACATGGAGTCTGATAAGATTTAAGAAACCAATAATTATAATTTAATAGAGTTAAATGTAAAGTTATCCACTAACATTTTTTAAAATGTAGTACAAATACATGATGCACAATTTGGTTTAATATCAGCTTGTATGAAAAAAAGAACTAAAAGCTTTAGTTTTAGTTGACCATCTACAAACCCATAATGAGCCAAAAGAATATGATGGGACGACCAAAGAGGGGTAATACAATCTTTCCTTGCAACAACAGAAGCATAATACCTAGAACTCTAATAGCTTCGTTATATTCTGTCAGACTATTCCTGGAAACACTGCATTTTGTAATCATGGCACCATTATTTCAAGAGTAAACTTTCAAAAACTGAAGAGCAACAAAGACAGAGTTTGGAAAATACATCATAAAGAATGTTTGATAGGAATGGAGATTTTAAGCCTAGAAAAGAGAACACTTGGTATGTGAGTCATGGGAGTGGGAAATACGATTACTGGATTTAAGTATTTTAAGAGCTACCTCCTAAGAAAGATAAGATGCATGTGTTTAGTTACAAAGAGCAGAACTAGAACCAGTGATCAGAAGTTAAAGGTAAATTTCTAAACATTCTTAATTAGAACTCTGACTCACTTATTTAGCAAACATTTAATGATAAAGATGAATAAAACTACAGCTTCTAATCCCTCCCAATTTTCTTTATTGATACTTTCATGCATTTACAATTCACTATCACTCCCATACCACAATCAATAACAAAAATAAAGTGGACAATATAAGCAATTAAAAATTAAGGGCATTAAATAACCATATTTACTTACTCTCCAGGGCCTCCACAATAGCAGTAACATTGCTGGACATTGGTTTTATGACCTGCATCCCATTCAAGGTCTGCCACACTATAGGGTAATGTTTGCTTCATGACTTGCAATGCTTTGGCATTTGGTCCTTTCTTAAGCGCACCACCCCTCTATATTAGAGGGAAAAAGTTATTTAAAAGAGTGAAGGATAAAATTTTAAATACAATTCTATAATTTTAAAATGCTTCTGAAACTTATGAAGAAATTTCCATTCTAAATTTCTTACCATATCACAAACTGTTTGACCAATAATAATCTTTATTTATTTTGTTGTCTTTTCTTTCAAATTATTGCCCCAATTCCAAGACCACTATCAGAAAATAAGTGCAAGAATAGTTGCAAGTCACTTAAGCATCATTAGTCAAACAATAAGCAGTACCTCTTTCTACCCAAGATTGATTGCTCATTTCATTCAAATAAACTTTCAACGTACACAATCATTACGTTGATAGTGTCTTACAAATTCCATTTAGGGCGTTAGCCCAAAACACTTAAAAGATACCTTTGTTGTTGTTGCAAAAACACACTGTCGACAGAGCCATTTTTCATCTGAATCAATCACACTGGAATCAATATGAGGTGTGTGACACAACTGATGATATCCTTAATATCAAAAAAAGCATAAAGCAAATTCTCTTTTATTAATAAATACTGCAACACAATTTAAAGAAGGCATTTTAGTATTCTCTTTTCCTACGTTAATATATTTACAACTGATGACTAAACTTATGGTAACAGCTTCAAATTACCAATGTAAAGAATTTTTAATCATTAATCTTCAACAGGGGCATTAAGTATGTAATAAAACTTTTCCACAAGATTAAAAAAAAAATCAATGTTTACCTTGGCCACACTTATCACATATAACCATTTCATTGGGAGCTTCTGAATACTCTTCTTGACATATTGTACAGACCATTTCCCCACTTCCAGTGGCTCCTGAAATATTTAAAATATACATAAAGAATTGTTCCATATAACAAAACCACTTTTTTTACTCAGTGAGTAGCCCATATTGGCAATGTCTGTTTCCTAGATCATAATGGTATTTTCTCAAGGCAAAGTACTATACACAAAATGCTCTCTCTCTGCTCCTTATCTGTGTTCTTCCTACCTTTAACTTAAGATGCCTCATTGTCTACATTCATAATTTAATCTGCTTTTTGGCAGAGGGCATAATTTAAACTGCTCTCAGGCAGGATCCCTTACCATTTACTTCCAATATTCCCACCCTCTTGGGAGGCGAGAGAAGGGGATGTTTTGTGAACACTAGAACTACTCTCCAGAACACACACCTACCCATGAACATTACTCATTCACCCTACACTGCGTAACATCATGAGACTAAAGAAAAGGGGCAAGGAAGATCCGCCAATGACTCCCTACTCTCAAGATTCTGAACACTTCTTTTTACTTACTAATTTATAAAAAAGGCTGAACACTAATTATTTGATCTCCAGCTTCTGAAATCTGGAACTATGGTGTCAAACAACATACCTAAACAATAACCCACTGAAACAAAAATGAGGGGTTCCAGTTATTAATTACATTTTACCTGAATAGGTAAGTTATTTCTTCCTTAAACATTTTTATTCTAAAAACAATTTTATTCTGCAAAATTTAGAATATAATTTTATCACTTTAGCACAATTATTTCCAATAATCTCTTCTCATGAATTTCAATATACATAGTTAAAATACTAATACATACACTTTATTCACATACCAACAATAATAAAAAGGTACAATTTTGTGCTATGAGCCAGCATTGTGTTAGGCTCTTGATACATATTATTTTAATTCCACAATTTATTAGATACATATCCTATTTATAGAGAAGAATTGAAGCTCAGAAAGATAAAGTATATAATCCAAGTACCCTCAGTCACGGAGTATCAAGGCTAGGATTCAAACCCAGATACACCAGAGTCCATATTCTCTCCACTGTGAGATGCTTCTTTTCATTAATACTATGTAATGTTTTTTCCATCAAAAGCATTTCTCTCACTGTAGTTTTCAAATGTATAACTTCTAAAAGCTGTATAATATTCTGTCCAGTGGAAAGAACCAAGTTTACTTTATTATGACTCTATTCTTAGATATGCAGGTTACCAAATTTTTTGCTTGTTCGTTTTTTGCATTTTTCCTTTTTTGTTTTGGCTCTTGTCCTCTCTCCTCTCCTCTCCCAGGCTTTGTTTGCTTGGCTGGATGTGGCTTCCCATAGTTTCTCAGTTTATGGCTCCAGTCACGAGAGCGACCAGACTGAGCCTAGAACCTCTCAGTCCAAATCTGCAACTTCCTGGAAAAGGACCAATAGCCCAGATTGTGGTAGGTGCCTGATCTGACTCCCACTATAACCATGTGGACTGGTGTAGGAGAAGGCAGTTCCTCGTAAAAGAGGATGCTGATCCGTCAAACAATATGCGTTCACCCTCAGGAAACAATCCTGAGGAAGCAGAGAATTGCCTTTACTTGTGAAATCCAACATGTCTTTTTTATCATCAAGTTTACAAAAACTTTCTGTGTAGCTTAGTGGCCTTCTATAGTCTCCCTCACTCTAAACCCAAATGACTATAAAGCCATTTCATCTTAGATATGCCAAATTTTTTGTTGTTGTTAAAAGAAAGCTGCAGCAAATATTTTTCATCTAGATTTTTTACTTATGAATTATTTCTTTTGAATAAACTGCTACAAATGAGTCTGCTGTATAGATGAAAGCATATAAAACATCTTTTATGTATTTACTGCAACTATTAAATATCCAAAATAGAAATTTACATTGCCACCAGCAGTGTATCATTTTCACAGAAACCATAACAGTATTAGGTATTAAGATTAAAAATCCTTTTAAAATTATTTAATGGTTTTAATATACTATCTCCCTGTTGTAACGTACATTTCTTTGACTACCAATATGACTATACATTGTTCCTACTTATGAAAAAATTTTAAAAGAATCTTATGAGTGAAATTACTATAATTTTTAAGTTATTTTGATATATAACTACTATAAGCAGGATCCTTACAGGAAGAAAACTACTAAAGCTACACTCCACACTGACATCTGCCATATTGCAATTTTCAGGTTCACTTACTCATTCTATATCAACTGCAAGTTACATACATGTGTGCTACTTTCTGGGTGTTACAAAGAGTTAAATGGTCAAGTAGCTATCCTATCTCATTATGAGGATAGTAAAAGGAGCCAGCGAAGAAAAAACAACCACAGACCACTGAACTGATATACTGGATATGCCACATGTAGGACAAGACCCCCTCACTTTCATAACAACTTTCTATCTATGTACAACTGGTTTTCTTCTTCCCTTCTGGAAGGGAGGAAGGATGGGAGGGAGGGAAGAAAACACAAAGACAGACCTATATTTAACCCACAGGCACCTCAAAATGGTAGAAAAGTTGAAAGGGACACATAGTTAATACAACGGGAACAGAAGCAGTATAACATGTTTCAGTTCCACCATAGAGAACCATATTTACAAACTAAGCAAAAGGGATAATTCTGTATGCAGGGTAATAAGATCTGTTCAATATTACTACTGCTGGAGACCTCCTATCTGCCTCCTATTCCTTTCCTCACTGACCCCTCAATTTGAGATTCAAAACGTAACTTTAGACCTTTAAACTGATAAGTCCTAAAAACTGTAAAAAGTTTCTTTCACTAGAAAGACATTTTACTAGAGTAACAGCTATTGAGTTCTCCACCTAATCCCTGAGTACCATGTATAAAAATGGCAACTACAACATTCCAATTCCTTTACCAGAACTTTTTTTATTCTTTAAAAAAAAACTAAGAGTGAAATCAAGAAATTGAACACAGCAGTAACCTACCATAAAGTCGCATTTGGGATTCAAATTAAAAACCCAATTGATAAATACTTTACAGAATGTCTCCTTTCTACAGGGGGAGATATAAAAACACCTTAGTGCAGGCCCATTAACCCATTAAAAGGATACCAAAAGTAGGGCTTTAGTGTGCAGCTGAAGTACTCAGATTTTTACTATTCATAATTTTTTATAAAGCACTTTCCATGAAATAGATACCTGAAAAAAATACCTTTATTTAGCAGATTCAAAAAACATACAGTAATTATAGCTTGCAAAAATAAAAAGCATAACAAGAAACATACCTATAACCAAACCAAAGCATACCTGTATTCATTTTTACTTGTACCCAAATACAGCCTCATTTTCCCATCTAAACATAAAAAACCATAACTAAGCAGTAATTTTAAACTATTCTTATCAATGAATATTTCTAGCATTCTAAAGGTATTTAATAGTCCTAATTCCCCAAAACATCTGGCAAACAGTATGTTCTCAATAAATATTAGCTCTCTATATTACTTTGTACTAATACAGCCAAGTAACAGCAAAGGTGAAGTTGTGTTACTCATATTAGTAACTAAAATTTTTCTTCAAAGTTCTTAGAAGGGTCCTAACAATAATTTATACATGTGCGCATCAGTGATGCATCTGTCGTCTAATCTATCTCTACCCTAACAGAGCAATTCTTGTTCTTCTTATGGTCTATAAAATAGATTATAACTCCTTGAAGACTCTGAAGAATACATGGATTTTTTTAGTTATCTTAATACACTGTACTAAACAGAAAACACTAGAAAATGACAAGCTGAAGAAAATAAAATTTTAGTGTAAATCGTGTCCAAGGGAAATAGTAGCACCTGCCTGTTTGAATGTCCTTCCAGAGAACCCAGGATTTAGAACTGTCTTCAAATATGATGAAGCAGCTCTGTTTCAATATGTTTATCTGAAATACAGAGGAAAACTTATGGTGATTTCTTTTAAAATCAAAACCACGAAGTTAAATTTCAATCCAACATTATTAAAAGTTTACTACAGAAACTGCAAAAGATATTAAGGTAACTTGCCTTTTTGATAGTTCCAAGATAAAACAAGCCATCTGACCATCTAGCTAGGACATCCTGACCCTCTTCAAATTTACATGCTGGCTTTTTGACTTTATGTCCATCCTGTAAAGACAGCTTGGTCAAGGATGTTGGGGTCTTTTGGTTTCGACGTAAAGGAGACCGCTTGTGGACCAGTGAATTACCTGCCCCTGTAGAGTCTCTGTTTAGGAAATAAATAACCATATATAAGACTGACTGAAAGGGAGGGGATATCTGTATGTGTATGGCTGATTCACTCTGTTGTGCTGTGGAGGCTAACACAACATTGTAAAGCAACCATACTCCAATAAAAATTAATAAAACGAAACAGAACAGGACTGATTTACTTATAGAGCTTATTTTATAACAATCATATATTTCATGTATTAATCAAATTTTTTTACTTACTGAAAACCTTACATTTAGGGAAAATATTAACAAGTACCTCAAATCATAAAAACTCCAGAAACAAAGAAGCTTAAAATAAAATGATAGCAGTTGTCAATATTCATTCAATGAGGCCAGGATTCAGCAACCAAAGTAACATATTCAGGGCAGCTCTCATCAAAATGACAGCTGTAAGTTGAAGTGGGTAGGCCATGGTCATAAGCAAAGGATGCCGTGAATCTCATATCTAGGTTTAGATAAACTAAAAGAAGCTGCACGGTACAGTTTCATAAGCACTTGATAAAGAATAAAAATGATTAGGCCAACAGATACACACTACTATAGGTAAAACAGATAAACAACAAGGACCTACTGTATAGCACAGGAAACAATATTCAATATCTTGTAATAAGCTATAATGGGAAAGAATCGGAAAAAGAATACATATATAGGGACTTCTCTGGCAGTACAGGGTTAAGACTCCACGCTCCCAATGCAGGGGTCACTGGTCAATCCCTGGTCAGGGAACTAAGACCCCGCACGCCATGTGAACAAAAAAAAGAATACATACATATACACATATATACGTATATGTATAACTGAATCGCTTTGCTGTACACATGAAACACTGCAAATCAACTGTACTTCAGCTTAAGAAAAGATTATGCCACATGTAGTTAAAACACACTAACCAGTGACTCTGGGTAGTTGGGTATATTCAACCCACTGGAAGGGTAGCCATGACCTACCTCCAGGGAATCACTACTGAATTAAGCCTTGTTTATTGACGGGAATGTGTCACAGTCCCTCAAATATGCAGAATGGAAGTTTAAAAAAAAAAAACTAAGAGCCACCAATTTCACAAATCATACTCAACTGAGAAGCCAATTATAAGATCAGTTACATTTTTTAAGCATAAGACCCCAAAATTACATTGTAACTTATATATCAGTTATTGTATAAACAGCATAGCATACCACCAACAGCTTTCTTAAAGAAAACAAAGCCGTATTTGTTTGGTTTCACTTTCCCAATTTAGATTTTTTTTACTAACTAAACATACAACAGTACGTAAAACTAGATAGACGATAATTCAAAAACAGTATAAAAGTTAAGTAAAAACAAAACAAATAGGGAAGAAAAAAAATGTTTCCAATTGGGAATACTTATTTTCATTACCTATAAGGATAAACAAATTCTGGGAAATTCTGTCATAAACTACAACATGAACAAACCTTAAAGACATTACGCTAAAGCAAAATCAGCCAGACAAAATGGACAAATACTGTATAATTCCACTTACATAAGGTTATAAGAGCAGTCAAATTGATAGAGACAGACAGTAGAATGGGGATTACCAGTGGCTTGGAGGAGGGAAGAGAAACTCTACACACTTCTAAAGTGTACAGAGTTTCAGTTTGAAAGATACACTACATTTTAAAAATATACAAAGGAATATGGGCTTCCCTGGTGGCACAGAAATTGAGAATCCACCTTCCAATGCCCAGGACATAGGTTAGAGCCCTGGTCCGGGAAGATCCCAAATGCCATGAAGCAACTAAGCTCGTGCACCACAGCTGCTGAGCCTGTGCTCTGGAGCCCGTGAACCACAACTACTAAAGCCCGTGTGCCTAGAGCCCATGCTCCGCAACAAGAGAAGCCACCACAATGAGAAGCCCGCACACTGCAACGAAGAGTGGCCCCCACTCGCCAAAACTAGAGAGAGCCCAGGCACAGCAGCAAAGACCCAATGCAGCCAAAAATAAATAAATAAATAAATAAATAAAATTTATTAAAAAACTTAAAATTAAAAAAAATAAAAATATCCAAAAGAATAATGACTGATAGCATCCCATATCTGCTAAAAAAACATTAATCTATATAACCAAGAAGTTAAACAAACTCCAAGTAGGATAAATACAAAGAGATACACATCCAGACAAACCACAGTAAAAATGCTGAAAGACAGAGAAAATCTTGAAAGCAAGAAGAAAAATAATTCATCACATGCAAAGAAACCCCAGTAAGGTTAACTACTCATCAGAAACAATGAAGGCCAGAAGGCAGTGAAATGACATATTCAAAGCACTGAAAGAAAAAAACCTGTCAATCAAGAATCTTATATCCAGCAAAACTGTCTTTCAAAAATGAAGGTGAAATAAAGATACTCCCAGATAAACAAAACCTGAGAGAATTTGTTGCTAGCAGAGCTACCTTATAAGAAATAAAGGAGGTTCTTAAGGTTGAAATTAAGTAAACCAAGGTAGAAATTCAAATACACACACACACACACACACACACACACACACACACACAAAACAAAGAACACTAGGAAAAGTAATAAGGTAATTATAAAAGACAGTATAAATGCATATTTCCTCTAAAGGAAACATATGGAAAAATATGTACATAACTATATTGTTAGGCCTATAACATACAAGAATGAAATATATTTGACAATAAGAGCACAGAGGTGTTGGTGGGAACAAAATTGTATTTAAGTAATGACACCAGATGGCAGCTCCAACCCATAGGAACAGATCTAGGAAACTAAAAATGGTAAGTAAATATAAGTGAAATGAGTGTGTCAAGAAAGTACCCACCATATACCAAAGCAAGTCACTGTTTCAAGTAAAAAATGGTGTTCCATGGAAAAGCTACTAGCTCAGCCAGCAACTCAAACAATGGCATTAATACTTTATATATATATATATATATTTCCTATTCTGTCACACATAACATTAAAAACCTGAACTCAAGATTAAGATTTAGTGAAAATAATTTCTACTGTTTCATCAAGAATGTTCTTGAATGAAATAGGGTTTTCTGCATGTGTGTGCACATGTGTGTTTTGTTTGTTTTACTGTGAGTGCTCAAAAATAAAGAATGCTAGCACAGTTTGATGCCTTGTTTCACGCTAAGGTACACAGCAGTCTGACCAAACACAGTGTTTACGCCATTGTACAAAGGTCAACACAGTGGGAAAGCAAACAACATCTTAGTATTATCATGAAAATAGTTTAGACCTTGCAGACCACCTGAAAGGACCCATGGATCACATTTTAAGAGCCATGCTCTAAATAAAGGAATATATATTGTCATACATTATTGTCAGAGTCAGCTGTAAGGAAAAGGCACTTCAATACTACACTTACAAGGGTAAAAAGACTTAAAAGCCTGATAAGATGAGTCCTAGATAAGTAAAAATGGAGAATGAGTCACTACAATAAATTTTATCAGCACAAATGCTCAATGCCAGGCTGAGAACTTTCTCCAGACAGTGAAACAATACCTTCAAATCACAGTATGAAAATGACCCTGTGAGCAAGTAACTTTCTAGAAAGCTACAAATCCAGTGGTCACAGCAGCACTTTGCTTCCCTTAAGTTAAAAAAACTAACTGAAAGCCTGAGCAACCTAATTAATTATGGGTGAGAAATGACCTCAACAGAATGCCAGGGTGACTACAATGACCTACAGCCTTCCAATTCTAGAGTGGAAGATGTACAAAAATCAAAACTGCAAACATTCCCAAATAGTTTCATATGCTCTGCTATTGCTTCAACAAATTCCCTCCCTTTTTCACCTTTGATGGCAAGGTCTGTCCCCATCTTACTCTCCATTATATTACTCCCACTACACGAGGACAGGTATGTCCTTAGACCTTAAGAAATGAACCATTAAAAATTTTTTTTCCATCTCCTAGTGTTTCCACCTAGTGTTTCTGGTGTATCGTGTATCAACGGTACCTAATCTAATAACACTTGCCCTTGATTCCTTATGACCCCCTCCCACTACCACCTCCTTATTGTTTCCCTTCCATTTACAGCCAAACCTCTGGGGAAAAGTTACTTGAGTGATTACTATGTGCTCAACCACACATTAAGCTTTCTGCATATTTATTCTTTCACAGATCATTTGTTAAGCCCCCATTATGAACCATTTACTGTGCCAGCAGAACAGAGATAATACTCAGAACAATGTTATGGAGACATTTTTCCAGATAACAATTTCACAGATCCCTTTTTACATATGAAAAAACTGTAACTCTAAGAAGACAGATTAAATAACTTGACCAAGGTTATAGAATTACAGACCAGAGCCAGCATTCAATAAATCTTTCTACTGGCACCTTCCCAGTAGCATTCAACTATTCTGAAAAACTTGCAAGGATCGAGGCGGGAAAAGAGGAGAACTAAAATTCCCTTGATTCCTTCTGCCCCTCCCACCACTTCCTATTATTTCTTCCCTCTCATTCACAGCCAAACCTTTGGGAGAAAGTTATACACATTTAACTGTCTCTGCTCTTACAGTCATTCCCATTTAGTCTGAAACCCACTGCAACAGACACCACCACTCTCCCACCCAAACATTCCACCAAAACCAGGGAATGTGTGTGTTACTCTTATTCACAGTTGTATCCTCAAAGCTCTATATAGGGCAGGGTACATAAAAGTCAGAAAGGTTATATGAAATTTATAAAGTTCAAATTCAATTCAAAAACATCTATATTTAAAGTAACATGTTTTCTAAAAATGAATCTATGCACAAATAATCTGTTTGCTCTGAGTAAACAAGAGACTCTAATTCACATTCTAAGGCAAATGCACACCAATCTTTTATCCATATAAACATGGAGAACATAAATCATGTATTATATAAAACTGCTTTAATAAACAGATATTCTGTAAAATTATTACCCTCTTTTAAAATTCCTCTGCCCCTAAATTAGACATTATGGTACTAATAAAGCTATTTCATGTGTGGATTGTAAAAAAATAAAAGAAAAAAAGAAAATTCCTCTGCCCAAAGAAATTTTAGAGAAAGCAAATAAAGGGTAAATGACTCAATGACCCATAATACCATAACTCAAACATAACTAGGATAAACAATGTACATCTTCCCCTCTAAGGAACTTCCCCCCATTTTTTAACATATTTCTTGGAGTATAATTGCTTTACAATGGTATGTTAGTTTCTGCTGTATAACAAAGTGAATCAGCTATACATATACATATATCCCGGTATCTCCTCCCTTTTGTGTCTCCCTCCCACCTTCCCATCCCACCCCTCTAGGTGGTCACAAAGCACTGAGCTGATCTCCCTGTACTATCCTCCCATTACTGTCACTGATTAGTTCCCTCCTCTCTAGAATGTATGCTTTACTAGAAGTTAAATTGATTTTTGGAATTTTAGAATTTATTATTTCCTCTCTGATTACAAAGGTAAACATGCAGCTGTTTAAATAAATAATAGAGAAATCAAAACTGAAAATTCCCCATGCTACTTCCTGAAAAGAAGTAATGATGAAAAGAAAACTGTTCATCTCCTGATTTTTCTTACATATAAAATCCATATGTAGATATAATTTACATATGTTTTAAAAGAAGTGGATTATTACATGCAGTGCTCTACAAGCTTTCTCACATAACAATGTATCTTAGCCTATGTAATGTCCATTTGTATAATAAAAGTATGTAAGATAATCTTTCCATCAGCTGTTAAGCTACTTTCCAACTATTACCCAACTGAGGAACATTGAGGATTTTCTAGTGTTTTACTATTACAGGCAATAATACAAAGTTCATCCTTTTACATTTTATTTTTAAAGTATTCCAAATACTATATAAGATAAATTCATAAAGAATAATTACTATATCAAAGAATATGCATTTTCCCTTTTATTGTAGAAAATTATAAATATATACAAAAGTAGACAAGTATAATGAACCATCAGATATTCACCATCCAGTTTCAATTATCATCTCATGACGAATACTGTTTCACTTAAACACCCCATTTCCTCCAAACCCATATTATGTATATATTTAATGTGATACATATTGTCAAATGAACCTCAAAAGTGGTACCAATAACACTCTGACACTGGACTTCCCTGGTGGCGCAGTGGTTAAGGATCCGCCTGCCAATGCAAGGGACACAGATTTGAGCCCTGGTCAGGGAATATCCCACATGCTGCGGAGCAACTAAGCCCGGGCGCCACAACTACTGAGTCTGAGCTCTAGAGCCCACGTGCCACAACTACTGAAACCCACACACCTAGAGCCCATGCTCTGCAACAATACAGGCCACCACACGAGAAGTCTGCGCACCGCAACAAGAGTAGCCCTACTCACCACAACTAGAAAAAGCCCGGGTGCAGCAACAAAGACCCAACACAACCAAAGATAAAATTTAATTAATTAATTAATTAATTTTTAAAAACCAACGCTCTGACACTATCAGAATAGTACCTGATGGCCCACACCTTCACCAAAATGGAGTGAGCATTATCCTTTCGCTATCTGACAACACACACAAGTACAAATTTCCATCTACATTTCTATTATTGAGAAGCTTTTTTTCCCCATAAATTTGTTAACAATTTGTATGTCTTCTGGGAACTGCAGTTGATGATCTTTGCCTGTTTTTAAAAACTGAAATGTTAATCCTTTCCATAATGATTTTCAAGAGCATCTTACATACTTTGAACTTCATTATTATATAAGTTGGAAATATTTTTCCCAGTTCATATACTGTAAAATTTCCTTCATAAATAGACTTTTTGATTGGGAGAATAGTGCTTCTGGGTGCTCAGTTGACTCTGGTCTATGGCTACAAAGCTGTATCTCTCATCCTGCATCAAGGCTACGCTGCCTCTCATGTTTAAGTCAAACCTGAGAAATTTACACAGAAAACCGAAACAAATAAAGGAGCTGGCCCACCTGCCCTTTCCTTAAGCTCTGTACTCCCTACCTTTGCTGTTGGGTTATGAATGCTCTTCTCAACACCCATTAAATCTCCAGTCCGTACCTTTTCTTTTTACAGGATGTTAAGAGTGTCTAGAATACTCCTGCTTCTCCCAAATGGAGTTGATGCAAGCTAAATTTCACAGTATTGGGCAGATAATCTTTAGCATATAAATTCAATGAAATTCCAGTGAAAACCCCAGCAGAATTTTTTGAGGTCAAACACTTCAGAAAATTAATATGAAAAAGTAAAAGTCCTAGAATAACTAAGTCAACTTTTAAAAGGAAGAACAAAGAGGTGAAGACTTGCCCTACCAGATACTGTGACACATTCCAGAGAAAACTGTTCTGTACTGGTAAGAGACAATCTATAACACCAGTTGAACAAAACAGGTATTTCCAAAACAGATCTATTTATGGGTAATTGTTAATGATAAAAATGATACTACAAGTCTGTACATACAGGATGTATTATTTACTAAACAGTGTTGGAGAAAATGGCTCACTTAAAGGGAGAAACAGTTGTATCCCTAGTTCACAATACACAAAAAGGTGAACTCCACATGGACCAAAGACATAAAGGTAAAATGTAAAACTTGAAATCTAACTGGAAAATGTAGAATATTGTTTTGATCTTGGAAGTGGAGCATACATTCAAAAACATGGAAAGATTCTGCGAAAGTGTTGATAAAAACAGAAACAGAACAAAATATATAGCACAATTATTTATGCAAACTGAAAAAATGCATACATAACACCACCAAGTATTTTATAAGGACACCTACATATACAGGATGCATATTAAATATATTCAAGTGGGTATGGTAAGACAATTGGTAAATGAGAGCAGGGATGTGACTAAGGATTGGGGAAACTGGACAAATCCTGACCACAGACTTGGGATGATGTATCACACTCATAACATATGATACAGGTAACTGAGCAGCAGGAGTCGAATCATATTTCAACAATACTCACTACTACTATTACTATTTGCTTTTGAAATTTGATGACACACACATACAGACTATTTCTATCTATAATGCTATTATTACTAGACTAGCATTTTTTTTTTCATCACTACTACTGATATCCATCTTGAAGGAGACTGCCTGGACAAAAAAGTTTCTTCCCTTGAAATCAAGTGGAGTCCAAGGGTTTAAGCCACTTCTTCCTTCTTGTTTTACTACTCATACAGTAAATAAGACCCTGACTCAAGAACTTGAGAACTGGATACATAATTCAAACAGTATGGCTTTTTTTCTCCCCCAGCCATTCCCCAACTTATTCCCCCAGCTAACTAGGAAACTTTCTGATTGTTACTTGTGAGACCATGGACAGTTTATTTCATCTGTCTGAGAAAATCTGTGGAGACGACTACAAGGCTAATATTAAAATACATGAGGGGGCCAGACAGCCCGGGCGCTGAGGGAGCTGAGACCCCCTTGTTCCCGGGCACCGCATCTCTTGTCCAAGGGGGTCCTAGGGGTGCCAAGCAGGAGGGATCCAGGAGACACTGGGTGCCACCAGCACATCCTTCCAGCCATGAGCACCCAGCAGGATAAATCGCCCAACAAAGAAACATCCAAGACACCAGTCAGATTTTTCCCATAGTTCTCTACGGGTGTTGGTGCTCCAGCCGGGTGTCAGGCCTGAGCCTCTGAGGTGGGAGAGCCGAGTTCAGGACACTGAACCACGAGAGATCTCCTGGCCCCACGTAATATCAATCGGCGAGAGCTTTCCCAGAGATCTCCGTCTCAACGCTAAGACCCAGCTCCACTCAATGATCAACAAGCACCAGTGCTGGACACCCTGTGCCAAACAACTAGCAAGACAGGAACATAACCTCATTCATTAGGAGAGAGGCTGCCTAAAATCATACTAAGTTCACAGACACCCCAAAACACACCACCGGAAGCAGTCCTGCCCACCAGAAAGACAACATCCAGCCTCATCCACCAGAACACAGGCACCAGTCCCCTCCACCAGGAAACCTACACAAACCACTGAACCAACCGTACCCACTGGGGGCAGACACCAAAAACAATGAGAACTAAAAACCTGTAGCCAGAGAAAAGGTGACCCCAAACACACTAAGTTAAGCAAAATAGGAAGACAGAGCAAAATATATAGCACAAAATAGGAAGACAGAGCAAAATATATAGCACGCAGCAGATGAAGGAGCAAGGTAAAAACCCGCCAGACCAAATAAATGAAGAGGAAATAGGCAGGCTACCTGAAAAAGCATTCAGAGTAATGACAGTAAAGATGATCCAAAATCTTGCAAGTAGAATAGGGAAAATACAAGAAACATTTAAAAAGGACCTTAAAAAATTAAAGAGCAAACAAACAATGATGAACAACACGATAAATGAAATTAAAAATTCTCTGGAAAGAATCAACAGCAGAATAACTGAGGCAGGAGAACGAATAAGTGACCTGGAAGATAAAATAGTGGAAATAACTACTTCAGAGAAGAAGAAAGAAGAAAGAATGAAAAAAATTGAGGACAGTCTCAGAGACCTCTGGGACAACATTAAATGCACCAACATTCGAATTATAGGGGTCCCAGAAGAAGAGAAAAACAAAGAGACTGAGAAAATATTTGAAGAGATTATAGTTGCAAACTTCCCTAATATGGGAAAGGAATAAATCCAAGAAGAAACACGTCAAGACACATATTAATCAAACTATCAAAAATTAAATACAAAGAAAAAATATTAAAAACAGAAAGGGAAAAAGCAACAAATAACATACTATGGAATCCCCATAAGGTTAACAGCTGATCTTTCAGCAGAAACTCTGCAAGCCAGAAGGGAGTGGCAGGACATATTTAAAGTGATGACACGGAAAAACCTACAACCAAGATTACTCTACCCAGCAAGGATCTCACTCAGATTCAATGGAGAAATTAAAAACTTTACAGACAAGCAAAAGCTAAGAGAATTCAGCACCACCAAACCAGCTTTACAACAAACGCTAAAGGAACTTCTCTAGGCAGGAAACACAAGAGAAGGAAAAGACCTACAATAACAAACCCAAAACAATTAAGAAAATGGTCACAGGAACATACATCTAGATAATTACCTTAAATGTAAACTGATTAAATGTTCCAACTAAAAGACACAGACTGGCTGAATGGATACAAAAACAAGCCCTGTATATATGCTGTCTACAAGAGACCCACTTCAGACCTAGGGACACGTATAGACTGACAGTGAGGGGATGGAAAAAGATATTCCATGCAAATGGGAATCAAAAGAAAGCTGGAGTAGCAACTCTCATATCAGACAAAATAGACTTTAAAATAAAGACTATTACAAGAGACAAAGAAAGACACTACATAATGATCAAGGGATCAATCCAAGAAGAAGATATAACAATTGTAAATATTTATGCACCCAACATAGGAGCACCTCAATACATAAGGCAAATGTTAACAGCCACAAAAGGGGAAATCGACAGTAACACAATCATAGTGGGGACTTTAACACCCCACTTTCACCAATAGACAGATCATCCAAAATGAAAATAAATAAGGAAACACAAGCTTTAAATGATACATTAAACAAGGTGGACTTAATTGATATTTTTCGGACATTCCATCCAAAACAACAGAATACACTTTCTTCTCAAGTGCTCATGGAACATTCTCCAGGATAGATCATATCTTGGGTCACAAATCAAGCCTTGGTAAATTTAAGAAAACTGAAATCGTATCATGTATCTTTTCCAACCACAGCACTATGAGACTAGATATCAATTACAGGAAAAAAAATCTGTAAAAAATACAAATACATGGAGGCTAAACACTACACTACTTAATAACCAAGAGATCACTATAGAAATTGAAGAGGAAATCAAAAAATACCTAGAAACAAATTACAATGAAAACACAATGACTCAAAATTATGGGATGCAGCAAAGCAGTTCTAAGAGGGAAGTTCATAGCAATACATTCCTACCTCAAGAAACAAGAAACATCTCAAATAAACTACCTAACCTTACACCTAAAGCAATTAGAGAAAGAAGAATAAAAAACCCCCAAAGTTACCAGAAGGAAACAAATCATAAAGATCAGATCAGAAATAAATGAAAAAGAAATGAAGGGAACAATAGCAAAGATCAATAAAACTAGAAGCTGGTTCTTTGAGAAGATAAAATTGATAAAGCATTAACCAGACTATAAAGGAAAAAAGGGAGAAGACTCAAATCAATAAAATTAGAAATGAAAAAGGAGAAGTAACAACTGACACTGCAGAAATACAAAGGATCATGAGAGATTACTACAAGCAATTTTATGCCAAAAACATGGACAACCTGAAAGAAGTGGACAAATTCTTACAAAAGCACAACCTTCCGAGACTGAACCAGAAGAAATAGAAAATATAAACAGACCAATCACAAGCACTGAAATTGAAACTGTGATTAAAAATCTTCCATCAAACAAAAGCCCAGGACCAGATGGCTTCACAGGCGAATTCTGTCAAACATTTAGAGAAGAGCTACCACCTATCCTTCTCAAACTCTTCCAAAATATAGCAGAGGAAGGAACACTCCCAAACTCATTCAATGAGGCCACCATCACCCTGATACCTCAACCGGACAAAGATGTCACAAAGAAAGAAAACTACAAGCCAATATCACTGATGAACACAGATGCAAAAATCCTCAACAAAATACTAGCAAACAGAATCCAACAGCACATTAAAAGGATCATACACCATGATCAAGTGGGGTTTATCCCAGGAATGCAAGCATTCTCCAATATATGCAAATCAATCAATGTGATATACCATATTAACAAACTGAAGAATAAAAACCAAATGATCAACTCAATAGATGCAGAAAAAGCTTTCGACAAAATTCAACACCTATTTATGATAAAAACCCTCCAGAAAGTAGGCATAGAGGGAACTTACCTCAGCATAATAAAGGTCATATATGACGAACCCACATCCAACATCGTTCTCAATGGTGAAAAACTGAAATCATTTCCACTAAGATCAGGAACAAGACAAGGTAGCCCACTCTCACCACTATTATTCAACATAGTTTTGGAAGTTTTAGCCACAGCAATCAAAGAAAAAGAAATAAAAAGAATCCAAATAGTAAAACAAGAAGTAAAGCTGTCACTGTTTACACATGACATGATACTATACATAAAGAATCCTAAAGACACTACCAGAAAACTAGAGCTAATCACTGAATTTGGTAAAGTAGCAGGATACAAAATTAATGCACAGAAATCTCTGGCATTCCTATACGCTAATGATGAAATATCTGAAAGAGAAATTAAGGAAACACTCCCATTTACCAGTGCAATAAAAAGAATAAAACACCTAGGAATAAACCTACATAAGGAGACAAAAGATCTGTACGCAGAAAACTATAAGACACTGATAAAAGAAATTAAAGATGATACAAACAGATGGAGAGATATACCATGTTCCTGGATTGGAAGAATCAACATCGTGAAAATGACTACACTACCCAAAGCAATCTACAGATTCAATGCAATCACTATCAAACTACCAATGAAATTTTTCACAGAACTAGAACAGAAAAATTCACAATTTGTATGGAAACACAAAATACCCTGAACAGCCAGAGCAATCTTGAGGGAGAAAAACGGAGCTGGAGGAATCAGGCTCCCGGACTTCAGACTACACTACAAAGTTACAGTAATCAAGACACTATGGTACTGGCACAAAAGCAGAAATATAGATCAATGGAACAGGATAGAAAATCCAGAGATAAAACCATGCACATGTGGTCACCTTACCTTTGATAAAGGAGGCAAGAATATACAATGGAGAAAAGATAGCCTCTTCAATAAGTGGTGCTGGGAAACCTGGACAGCTACATGTAAAGGGATGAAATTAGAACACTCCCTAACACCATACACAAAAATAAAATCAAAATGTGTTAAAGACCTAAATGTAAGGCCAGACACTATCTAACTCTTAGAGGAGAACATAGGCAGAACACTCTATGACATAAATCACAACAAGATCCTTTTTGACCCACCTCCTAGAGAAATGGAAATAATAATAAAAATAAACAAATGGGACCTAATGAAACTTAAAAGCCTTTGCACAGCAAAGGAAACCATAACAAGACAAAAAGACAACCCTCATAATGGGAGAAAGTATTTGCAAATGAAGCAATCATCAAAGGATTAATCTCCAAAATATACAAGCAGGTCATACAGCTCAATATCCAAAAAACAAACAACCCAATCCAAAAATGGGCACAAGGCCTAAAGAGACATTTCTTCAAAGAAAATATACAGATTGCCAACAAACGCAAATCAAAACTACAATGAGGTATCACCCCACACCAGTCAGAATGGCCATCATCAACAAATCTACAAACAGTAAATGCTGGAGAGGGTGTGGAGAAAAGGGAACCCTCTTGCACTGTTGGTGTGAATGTAAATTGATACAGCCAATATGGAGACCAGTATGGAGGTTCCTCAAAAAACTACAAATAGAACTACCATATGACCCAGCAATCCCACTACTGGGCATATACCCTGAGAAAACCATAATTCAAAAAGAGTCATGTGCCACAATGTTCACTGCAGCTCTATTTACAACAGCCAGGACATGGAAGCAACCTAAGTGTCCATGGACAGATGAATGGAGAAAGAAGATGTGGCACATATATACAATGGAATATTACTCAGCCATAAAAATAAATGAAGTTGAGTTATTTGTAGTGAGGTGGATGGACCTAGAGTCTGTCATACAGAGTGAAGTAATCAGAAAGAGAAAAATGAATACCGTATGCTAACACATATATATGGAATCTTAAAAAAAAAAACAATGGTTCTGAAGAACCTAGGGGCAGGACAGAAATTACGACGTAGATATAGAGAATGGACTTGAGGACATGGGGAGGGGGAAGGGTAAGCTGAGACAAAGTGAGAGACTGGCACTGACATATATATACTACCCACACCCACTGCATTGCAAGCACGGAGTCTCAACCACTGGACCACCAGGGAAGTCCCAGAATACAGCCTTATTATAAACAACTAACTCATACACTTTCGTCTCCTAAGCTGCTAATAACTAAAAATTGGTATCTCAGAACAAATATACTTTTTAATTAACCAGATCATTTAAGCAACCAAAACAGGTCATTCCCCCAAAAACCATTTTGAAGAAAAGGCCAAATGAAAGTTAAGGAAAACATAATGATTTTATTTAAACTATACAGCTGTGGACGTTCAACAAGTATTTACTGGATACCTGCTATGTGCCAGGTACTATGCTAGGTGGCAAGAGAAACAAATATGAAAGAATATGTGACATAAAACCAAGGAACCACAGCCTAAGTGGAGAAACAAAAGGCCACACAAAAACTATGTAACAATTCCTATAATGAATACACTCAAAAAGAATTTCTAATCTATCCAGAAGCAAGAAAAAAGGTCAGTCAAGGCTTCATCAACACTCAGCTAATTAACCTGAAAGATGAGTAGTAGTTTCCCAGATGAACTTTATAGAGGGCTTTGTAAGCCTAGGGAACATATGCAAAGGCTCAGAGTCCCAAGACAACACACACTTTTCTAGGAACAAAACTTCAGCATTGTTACAGCTAAAATTATAACAGAGAGAAAGTGGCAAAAATAACATTGGCCAAATGAAAAAGACCCAAGTTAAATTAAATATCTTGCCTCTCTACTTCACTGCTATATATCCCCTGTACCTAGCACATAAATAGGTTCTCAATACTGGCTGAATGAATGAACATACAAATAAATTAATGCTATTAAAGGAGAGAAAAGATGGGAACCATAATAATTCTGTGAAAATCTATGAAAAAGGAAAGAATAACATGAATTAGGGCCATGAAGAAATTGGAGGAAAAAAAAGCCCTGTGTAGTAGGGCTTTGAGTAACTTAGTTTATATACTTTAGGCTTTCCAAGGTTTTTATTTTAATCATAGCATGACTCATATTAAGAAATGATTTTAAAAGTGGACTGGACAGGTACTAAGAATTATCTTGATGTGGTATTAAAAGCAAAGGAGAAATTCAGAATAACTCCCAGGTTTTCAACTTGGGGAACTGGGAGGACAGTATGAGGGAAATTAGGAGGAAAACAGTAGCAACATTAAATTATCTACGTTTTGTCAAAGAACGGATGTCTATTAGATAAAATATTTATAAACACTGACCATATACTGAGACACAAAACAAGCCTCAATAAATTTCAAGCTATAAAATCATATGCGGACCTCCCTGGTGGCAACCTCGTTAAGAATCCACACTCCAATACAGGGGACACGTGTTCGAGCCCTAGTCCAGGAAGATCCCACATGTGGTGGAGCAACTAAGCCCGTGTGCCACAACTATTGAGCCTGTGCTCTAGAGCCCATGTGCCACAACTACTGAAGCCCGCATACCTAGAGTCTGTGCTCCGCAACAAAAGAAGCCACCGCAATGAGAAACCCATGCACCACAACGAAGAGTAGCTCCCACTCGCCACAACTAGAGAAAGCCCGCGCACAGCAACAAAGACCCAACGCAGCTAAAAATAAAAACAAAAAAATTAAATCTTTAAAGAAAAAGAAAAATCACATGGCCTATGTTCTCTGACTGCAACAGTATAAAGCTAAAAAGCAATAAGAAATATAAATTAAAAGTTTAAATATCTAGACGTATACTTCTAAAATAACCCATGGGCCAAAGAAGCAATCATAATAGAAATTACCAAGCATTTTTAATTTAACAATTATAGTAACACCATATATTACAACTTTTAGGATGCAGCTAATGCAGTACTTAGATAAGTCTTAAAATATCTGTCTTAGAAAAGAATAAATTAAGTCTTCTTTTGTGGCTTAACATATAATGTATCTTGAACGTTCCATGTACACTTGAAACACATGATGGAATAGAAGAAAGTATATTCTGTTCCTTTTGGATGGAATGTTCGTATATATCTGTGAAAGTCCACCTGGATCATTTAAAGCCAATGTTTCCTTTTTGATTTTCTGTCTGGATGATCTATCCATTGATGAAAATGGAGTATTAAAGTCCCTATTATTATGGTACTGCTGTGTATTTCTCCCTTTAGGTTTGTTAACATTTGCTTGAAATATTCAGGTGCTCCTATTTGGGAGCATAAATATTTACAAATATTAAAACCTCTTGTTGTATTGACCCCTTTACCATTATGTAATGCCCTTCTGCATCTCTTATTACGGTCTTTTCCCACTGTGATGGTATGAAACTAGAAATGAATTATAAGAAAAAAACTGGAAAATTCACAAATATGGAGATTAAACAACATACTACTGAACAACCAATAATAATTCAAAGAAAAATCAAAAGATAACAAAAAATATCTTGAGACAAATGAAAGTGAAAATACAACATACCAAAACTTATGAGATGCAGCAAAAGCAGTTCTAAGAGGGAAGTTCACAGTAATACAGGCCTATGTCAGGAAACCAGAAAAATCTCTAATAAACAACCTAACTTTACAGCTCAAGGAACTAGAAAAAGAAGAACAAAGGCCAGAGTTAGCACAAAGAAGAAAATAACAAAGACTGGAGCAGAAATAAATAAAATATAGACTAAAAAGCCAATAAATAAGATCAATGAAACTAAGAGCTCATTCTTTGAAAAGATAAGCAAAATAGACAAACCTTTAGCTACAGTCACCAAGAAAAAGAGAGAACTCAAATCAGTAAAATAAGAAGTGTAAGAGGAGATGTTATAACTGATACCACAGAAATACAAAGAATCACAAGAGACTACTATGAACAACTGTACATCAACAAGATGGACAACCTAGAAGAAATGAGTGAATTCCTAGAAACACACAATCTACCAAGACTGAATCATGAAGAAACAGAAAATCTGAACAGACCGATTACCAGTAAGAAGATTGAATCAGTAATTTTAAAATAAACTAACAAACGAAAAGTCCAGGACCAGATGGCTTCTGAACATTCAAAGAATTAATACCAATCCACCTCAAACTCTTTCAAAAAATAGAAGATGAGGGAACACTTCCAAATTCATTTTATGAGACCAGCATTACCCTGATACCAAAACCAGTCAAAGATGTCACAAGAGGGCTTCCCTGGTGGCGCAGTGGTTGAGAGTCCGCCTGCCAATGCAAGGGACACGAGTTCGTGTCCCAGTCCGGGAAGATCCCACATGCCGCGGAGCGGCTGGGCCCGTGAGCCATGGCCGCTGAGCCTGCGCGTCTGGAGTCTGTGCTCCGCAACGGGAGAGGCCACAGCAGTGAGAGGCCCACATACCACAAAAAAAAAAAAAAAAAAAAGATGTCACAAGAAAATTACAGACCAATATCCCTGATTAACACAGATGCAAAAAATCCTCAACAAAATATTACCAAGCTGAATTCAACAATATATTAAAAAGATCACACACAATATATTAAAATGATCAAGTGGGATCATTCAGAGATGCAAGGATGGTGTAACATCCACAAATCAGTCAATGTGATACACATTAACAAAATGAAGAATAAAAACCATATGATCACCTCAATAGATGCAGAAAAAGCATTTGACAAAATTCAAAATCCATTTACGATAAAAACTCAACAAAGTGGATGTAGAGGGAATGTACCTCAACATATTAAAGGCCATATATGACAAGCCCACAGCTAACATCACACTCAGTGCTGTTCCTCTAAGATAAAGAACAAGACAAGGATGCTCACCCTTGCAACTTTTATTCAACACACTATTAGAAGTCCTAGCCTGAGCAATTAGTCAAGAAAATAAAATACAAAGAAGGCATACATGGTCAAAACACATGAAAAGATGCTCAACATCACTAATTATTAGAGAAATGCAAATCAAAACTATAATGAGGTATCACCTCACACTGATCAGAAGGGCCATCATCAAAAAATCTACAAACAGTAAATGGTAGAGGGGTGTGGAGAAAAGGGAACCCTCCTACACCGTTTGTGGGAATGTAAATTAGTACAGCCTCTATGGAGAACAGCACAGAGGTTCCTCAAAAAAACTAAAAATAGAGTTACCATATGACCCAGCAATCCCACTCCTGAGCATATACCCAGAGAAAACCATGATCCGAAAAGATACATGCACCCCAATGTTCACTGCAGCACTATTTATTGGGTTGGCCAAAAAGTTCATTCAGTATTTTCTATAAGATGGCTATAGTAGCACTTAGCTGTCTTTAACTTCATTTGAAACAATTTTGTTATACTGTATTGTGACAGCTGTCATATCAGCGTGCATTTAAAAAAAATACCTATCAAAATTGGTGAATTTTTGTGTAGCCATTTTAATATTGAAGATGGAAGACAAAAAGCAACATTTTCGGCATATTATGCTTTATTTAAGAAAGGTAAAAATGCAACTGAAACTCAAAAAAAAAGATTTGTGCATTGTATGGAGAAGGTGCTGTGACTGATCAAACGTGTCAATAGTAGTTTGCGGAGTTTCACGCTGGAGACATCTCACTGGACGACACTCCATGGTCGGGTAGACCAGCTGAAGATGACAGAGATCAAATCGAGAAATTAACTGAGAATAATCAACGTTATACAATGCAGGAGATAGCCAACATACTCAAAACACCCAAATCGAGCACTGAACATCATTTGCACCAGCTTGGTTATGTGAATCACTTTGATGTCTGGGTTCCACATAAGTTCGGTGAAAACAACCTTCTTGACCGTATTTCCACATGCAATTCTCTACTTAAACACAACGAAAATGTTCTGTTTTTAAAACAAATTGTGATGGGCGATGAAAAGTGGATACTGTACAATCATGTGGAATGGAAGAGATCGTGGGGCAAGTGAAATGAACCATCACCAACCACACCAAAGACCGGTCTTCATCCAGAGAAGTTGATGTTGTATATATGATGGGATTGGAAGGGAGTCCTCCATTATGAGCTCCTTCCAGAAAACCAAACAATTAATTCCAACAAGTATTACTCTTGATTAGACCAACTGAAAGCAGCACTCGACGAAAAGCATCTGGAATTAGTCAACAGAAAACGCATAATCTTCCAACAGGATAATGCAAAACCATATGTTTCTTTGATGACCAGGCAAAAATAGTTACAGCTTGACTGGGAAGTTCTTATTCATCTGCCATATTCACCAGACATTGCACCTTTGGATTTCCATTTATTTCGGTCTTTACAAAGTTCTCTTAATGGAAAAAAATTTTAATTCCCTGTAAGACTGCAAAAGGTACCTGGAACAGTTTTTTGCTCAAAAAGATAGAGTTCTGGGAAGACGGAATTAAGAAGTCGCCTGAAAAATAGCAGAAGGTAGTGGAACAAAACATTGAATGCATTGTTCAATAAACTTCTTGGTGAAAATGAAAAATCTTTTATTTTTACTTAAAAACTGAAGGAACTTTTTGGCCAACCCAATACAACAGCCAAGATATGGAAGCAACCTAAATGTCCATCAAAAGAGGAATGGAAAAAGACGATGTGGTACATATATACAACGGATTATTACTCAGCCATAAAAAAAGGAACAAAATAGTGCCATTTGCAAAGATGTGGACAGACCTAGAGACTGTCATACAGAGTGAAGTAAGTCAGAAAGAGAAAAACAAATATCATATACTATTGATTATATGTGGAATCCAGAAAAATGGTACAGATAAACTTATTTGCAAAATAGAAATAGAGACACAGATGTAGAGAACTTATGGATACTGAGGAGGGAAGGGAGGGGTGGGATAAACTGGGAGATTGGGATTGACATATATACACTACTATGTATAAAACAGATAACTAACGAGAACCTACTGTATAGCACAGGGAACTCTACTCAATGCTCTGTGGTGACCTAAATGGGAAGGAAATCTAAAAAAGAGGGGAAATGTGTATACGTATAACTGATTAACTTTGCTGTACAGCACAAACACAACATCGTACAGCAACTATACTCTAATAAAAATTAATTTAAAAATAAAATAAAACTGATTGCAAAAAAGAAATCCAAATTGGAAAGGAAGAAATAAAACCGTTTCTATTTGAATATGACATGACATTATATATTAAAAACTGTACCAAAAACCTGCTAGAACTAGTAAACAAATTCAGTAAAGTTAGTACAGGATATAAAACCAACAAACAAAAACCTGAGTTTCTATATACTAATAACAAATTATCAAGAAGAGAAATTAAGAAAACAATCCCACTTACAATTGATTCAAAGAGAATAAAATACTTAGGAATAAACTTAACTAATGAAGAGAAAGACCTGTACTCGGAAAACTATAAGACCCTGAAGAAAGAAACTGAAGACACAAATAAATGGAAAAATATACCATGCTCATGGATTGGAAGAATGAGTATTATAAAAATGTCCATACTACCCAAAGTCACCTAGAGAGTCAATGCAATCCCTATCAAATTTCCAATGGCATTTTTCACAGAAATAGAACAAAAAATTGTACAATTTGTATGGAACCACAAAAGACCCCGAACAGCCAAAGCAATCTTGAGAAAGACAAGCAAAGCTGGAGGGATCACACTTCCTGATTTCAAACTATAATACAATTATCTCATAAAGCTACAGTAAACAAAACAGTATGGTAAAGGCATTAAAAACAACAGATCAATAGAACAAAACAGACAGCCCAGAAATAAACCAATGTATATATGGTCAAACAGTTTACAACAAAGGAGCCAAGAACATACAATGGGGAAAGGACAGTCTCTTCAATAAACAGTTTTGGGAAAACTGGACAGCCACATGCAAAAGAATGAAACTGGATCACTATCTTACACCATACACAAAAATTAACTTAAAATGGAATAAAACCTTGAACATAAGACCTGAAACCATAAAACTCCTAGAAGAAAACACAGGATGTAAGCTCCTTTACATCAGTCTTGGCAATGATTTTTTGAATTTCACACTAAAAGCAAAGGCAACAAAAGTAAAAATAAACAAGTCGAACTATATCAAACTGAAAAGCTTCTGCAGAGCAAAGGAAACCATCATCAAAATGAAAAGGCAACCTACAGAATGGGAGAAAATATTTTCAAATTATATATTGTGTAATGGGTTAATATGCAACATATATAAGCAACTCATACAACTCAATAGCAAAATGACAAACAATCTGATTAAGAAATGGCCAGAGAATCTATATAGACACTTTTTCCAAAGAAGACATACAGATGGCCAATAGGCACATGAAAAGGAGCTCAACATCTCTAATCAGCAGGGAATATAAATTAAAACCACAATAAGTTAACACTTGAATTTTGATAACAGAATGGCTATTATCAAAAGGACAGCAAATAAGTGTCGGTGAGGATGTGGAGAAAAGGGAACCCTTGTGCACTATTGGTGGAAAATGTAAATTGGGGCAGCTACTATGGAGAACAGTATGGAGAGGCCACAAAAAATTAAAAATAGGACTACCACATGATCCAACAATTCCACTTCTGGGCATTCATCTGATGAAAACAAAAACACTGACTCAAAAATATATATGCACCCCCATGTTCACTGCAGCATTATTTACAATACACAAGACATGGAACCTGAGTTTCCACTTATGTATGAATGGATAAAGAAAACACAGGGTAGGGGACTTCCCTGGTGGTCCAGTAGTTAAGACTCCCCACTCCCAATGCAGGGGGCATGGGTTCGATCCCTGGTCAGGGAACTAAGATCCCACATGCTACACAGTGTGACCAGTCAGAAGGAAGGAAGGAAGGAAGGAAGGGAAGGAGGGAGAGAGGGAGGGAGAGAGAGGAAAGAAAGGGAGGGAAGGAAGGAAGGAAGGAAGGAAGGAAGGAAGGAAGGAAGAAAGAAAGAAAGAAAGAAAGAAAGAAAGAAAGAAAGAAAGAAAGAAAGAAAGAAAGAAAGAAAGAAAGAAAGGAAGAAAGAAAGAAAGGAAGAAAGGACTTCCCTGGTGGCACAGTGGTTGAGAATCCGCCTGCCAATGCAGGGGACATGGGTTCAACCCCTGGTCCAGGAAGATCCCACATAACGTGGAGCAACTAAGCCCATGCGCCACAACTACTTAGCCTGCACTCAGAGCCCATGTGCCACAACTACTGAAACCCGTGTGCCTAGAGCCCGTGCTCTGCAACAAGAGAAGCCACCACAATAAGAAGCCCACGCACCGCAACAAGAGTAGCGCCCCCCCGCTCACAGCAACTAGAGAAACAAGGCACCCAGCAACAAAGACCCAACTCAGCCAAAAATAAAATTTAATAAGAGGGAGGAAAAAGAAAACGTAGGGTGTGTGTATGTGTAAAATAGAATACTGTTCATCCACAGAAAAGAATGAAATCTTGCCATTTGCAACAACATGGATGGACCTGAAGGACATTAGACTAAATGAAATAAATCAAAGACAAATACCATATGATCTCAATTACATATGGAATCTAAAACAACAATAACAAAAAATTGAGCTCATAGATACAGAAAACAGATTGGTGGCTGCCAGCTGTGGGGAGTAGAGGTAGGAAGGGTGAGCCAAATGGGTGAAGAGGGTCAAAAGGTACAAACATCCAGTTATAAAACAAGTCATAGGAATGTAATATACAGCATAGTGACTACAATTAATAATACTATATTTCATACTTGAAAATTGCTAAGAGAAAAGCCTGAAAGTTCTCATTGTAAGAAAAAAGTTTTATAACCATGTACGATGACAGAGTTAACTAGATTATTGTGGTAATCATTTTGCAATATATACAAATATCAAATCATTATGTTGTATGCCTGAAATATAATATGTAAATCATACATCAAAAAAAAGGAAACAAAATCCCAGTAGTGGATGCAGGGTCACACCAGGGATTGAAATGAGAAAAGTTCTAGTTGTCGTTTTTACTTTGCCAGTTGGAGTAAGTTTTCAACTAATAAAAAGTGGAGCAGATCCCAGAAAACAAAACAAAACAAAAAAGCAAAGATAGAAGACAGAAAGTTAATAAGTATCCATCTCATGTTGAAGGCGAGGGGAAATAACAAAAGCAAGGAAACCAAATGAAAAACAAAAAGAACTGAAATTAATGAAAGAAAAAAACCCCACAAAACAGAACCAATGGCACCAAAAAATCAGTCCTTTGAAAAGACTGATAATACTGGCAAACATCTGCAGAAGATTAATCAGGAAATCTAGGAAGCAGCTGGATATAAAGATACATGAAATCAGAAGCTCAGAACAAAAATCAGGTTTGGAACTAAAGATCTGGAAGTCTTGAAAATACTGATGGCTGTTTGGAGCCCTGGATAGAAATGAGAAGAGAAATAGGATGAGGAGGATTTTACTGTATTAAGATGGCACAGTAAAGATTTTTCTGTCCCTTCTCTCCCTAAAACAAGGAGAAAAGAAAAAATTAAAACAGAGTCCATCTTCACTCATATGAGAGTACTTGTGAAACTCCAAACCACAATAAAGGAAAATGGAAAGCAGATGAAAGAATAATAAACACTGCTAAAATGAGGAAGATTCAACTTAAGTGCCCAGCAGAAAGAACAATGAGAAGCAAACCCATTTGTACCACAGAACCCCAAAAGCCTCAAGAATTGGTGGCACCAGATGGAAAAGGCAGAGGTCAGGTGGGGCACAAAGAATGGTATATGCAGAAGTCTGTATAAAGGGACAGCTGGATTCCCAAGTCACATCTCCAATCCTGCATTTCCCATCAGAAGATGGAAAGTTCATTCTTTCAAGGAACTGAATCAGGGAAAACACAAGACACAGGGAGGGGAATAGGTGAAGTGTCTACTTTATAAAGAAAATAGGGGTAAGTTTTCTTTATAAACATATCAAGCCAATAAATAAAGGAATGAATTTTTTTAAGTCACCATTTTGCATTACCTAATGAATAAATGGATCGTTGCACTGAGTATCAGTAGCTTCTAATCGTGCACAACGAACACCCAGACATTATATGCTTCTTGACGGGAGAAGACACCACACCTATGAAGTAGTCTTGCCCCCACCCTAAAAAACAAACCTCAATCTGGTAAGCCTCTAGATCTAGCCACCAATTTATAGGAAATGCAGAGAAATAAATGGTCAGCTACCCAAAAGGGATATAATGAGCAAGATCCAGGCTGGGAAATCTGCATGTTAAATGACCTGGTTTCTTTAGCAAATAACAGGAAGGGGAGGGAGGGAGGGAAGAAAAGAGGGAGAAAGGAAAAAAGCAAGGAAGGAAATGTTGAGATGCAACATGTTGAGATGTAAGTGAAAAAGATTTAAAACATTTATTTTTAATTTGGCAAAACTAAACTATAATCTTTAAGAGGCACGTTTGCATAATAAGACTAGAAAGAAAAATAAGTAATCACCACAAAAGTCAGGATGTGATTGATTACCTTTGAGGGAACAGAAGACTTGAAATTTCGGCTTCTGCGTTGGCTGGCAACATTCTATTTCTTGACCCGGGGTTGGTTACAAAGACCTTCATGTTATAATAATTTATTAACCTATAAATTTATTTTATGCAGTCTACATATGTGCTTTGTCTTACACCTCTGAAAAGGGTTTTGTTAAAAAAAAAAAAACTATAATATCCTCAGAAATCTGAGAAAATACTGCATCCACGAAGTAAGATACTATGAAAGGGAGAATAACACGCTCTAAGAAATGAAATTACAGCCAAAATAAAAAACTCAATAGAACAAAACCCAAAACTAACTGAAAATAGCTAAGAAAATCTGAGTATCAATCTAAGAAATCTAACATGTGACTAGTAAAAGTACAATAAACAGTGTAAGGTCGGATCTTAACAAACGGCACCGCAAAACAGAGGAAAGCTTCAAGTGCGCTTTATTAGGGAGCGCTCCCGGGTGAGGTTCCCTGGTCCGAGAGAAAGGGGCCAGAGAAGTCGCACCCAGGGCGAGGGTTGGGCAAGATTTTATAGGGGAAGAAGGGAAAGGGGTGTGGTGAATCTGGGAGGGCTCAGGGTATTCCTTATTTGGTGGTCTTTTCGGGTATCCTGGGGGACCGTTAGTCCCGCCCCTCGAAAGGGGGGAATGCTGGGCCGGGTTCAAAGTCCCCAGGTCAGTTCCTGGAACTGGGTGGTCCGGAAAGTCTCCAGCTCAGTTTCTGGAACTGGGTGGTCCGGAGAGTTTCGGTCTGATGCAACCTGTGAATCTGATTGTGTTCCCCTGCCTCGGGCCAGTTGGCCTTACATCCCGACATCTTTGGTGTAATGGGGCAGCGTTCTGATCTCTGGCTACTTCATGCTGAATGGGGGCGTCGAAAGGGGAGTCGGGCCACCAGAGGTCCGAGGCTTAGGGGAGACCAGTGGGGGGTTCTGTAGGAAGCAAGGTGTAAGGACCGAGGAGCATTTGGTTTGTGGCCACCCGAGAGACTTCCTCCATGCGCCTGCGAAGGAACCTAAGAAAACAGGGAGCAAACATAAGCAAGATACAGATGAGAATTAAGGGGCCTAAGATTGGTGTTAGCCAGGTATAGAGGGTGGATCGCCACCAATCGGGAATTGGGGAGGCGGACTGTTGGTGTTTGTGTTGGAGTTCTTCTCTTAAGCAATGGGAGGGCTTTTACGTTGTCTTCGAGGAGTCCTGTTTCATTGATGTAATAGCAGCATTCCTCCTGTAGGAAGAGGCAGGTACCTCCTTTGTCGGCCGTCAGGAGATCCAGCGCTCGTCGATTCTGGAGAGTGACTCGGGCTATGGAGGTGATTTGGCGCTGGAGAGAGGAGATGGAGCCAGCGGAGGCTTCAATGGCTAGCTGGAGTTTATGTTCTAAGTCGCGGGATGTTGAAACACTATGTGTTAGAGCTCCACCCCCACCCCCCACCCCGAGGCCTGCAGCGACCAGGGAGGAGGTGAGAGAGATGCCTGCGACCAGAGGAAGAAAGATAGCTCTTTTTCGTTGGGTAAAGGGCGGCGTGATTAGTGAGGAAAATTCGGCTTGGCTATACAGTGGGAGAGTAACGGGGATACATGGGAAGGGGGAGGAAGAATTGATCTCTTTTGTGAGGGAACCATTGCACCACAAAAACATGCCTGGTAGTGCTTCAACTGATGTGTTTACCGTGAGGGATGAGTTGCAAAGAAACCCAGTATCAGCTAGATTTAGGAGGCTGCCGTAACAGATGGTGAGATTTTTTGAATCAAGGAGGCAGGAGGGAAGCCGGGTTCAGGTGAGGGGAGAGATCAAGATAAATAGCTGGGTTTTCCATGCATAGTAGGTGGAA
The DNA here is from genome assembly GCF_039906515.1 of Pseudorca crassidens. Classification (NCBI taxonomy): domain Eukaryota; kingdom Metazoa; phylum Chordata; class Mammalia; order Artiodactyla; family Delphinidae; genus Pseudorca; species Pseudorca crassidens. The sequence goes on along the minus strand of NC_090297.1, from coordinate 81,535,721 downwards.
CTCCTGGATGCGGGAGGGGCCCAGGAGGGAGAGAGACTTGTGGCCTAGGAGGTCGACCAGCCGATGGGAGGAAAACACGGTTAGTGGGTGGGCCAGAGTCAGCTTGAGTGTTTGTTTGGTCAGTTCGGCTGCCGCTGCTAGGGCCCGAAGGCATGGTTGCCATCCCCAAATGGTTGGGTCTAGCTGTTTGGAGAGGTAAGCCACGGGGCGGTAGGAAGGCCCTACAGGCTGGGCAAGGAGTCCAGTGGCTATTCCGGTCCGTTCATCCACGAAAAGGTGAAAAGGTCTGTTTGGGTTGGGCAGAGAAAGGGGAGGAGAACATATCAGAGCATTACGGAGGATGAGAAAGGCCTGTCGAACGGCGGAAGGAGAGGTGAGGGGTCCTTGGGGGGTTTCTTTAGCGGCTAGATATAAGGGTTTAGTGAGGAGAGCAAAGTTAGGGATCCAGTGTCGGAAAAATCCTATAAGGCCCAAAAAGGAGAGAATTTGTTCCGCTGTTTCCGGAGGCTGGAGTTCACGGATAATCCGGGTGCGATCGGCTGTTAGACCTTTTGTGGTAGGGGTAAGGTGGAGCCCCAGGTAGGTTACAGAAGATACAGATAACTGAGCCTTGGCTGAAGAGACCCGATAACCGCGAGAGCCAAGGTAATTGAGGAGATCTGCAGTATGTTGTCTTGAGAGGCTGAGAGATGGGCTACAAAAGGAGGAGGTCATCTACATATTGAAGGAGTGTGCTGGGGGTAAGGGAGCAAGGTCCCGTGCCTGACCCAAGAGGTGAGGACTGTCGCGGAAGCCCTAGGGAAGAACTGCCCAGGTGAGCTGACTGAAAGTATGAGTATCCGGATCCGTCCAGGTAAAGGTGAAGAGGAAATAGGAGTTGGGATGTAGGGGGATAGTGAAAAAGGCATCTTTGAGATCCAGAACTGTAAAGTGGGTTGTGGATGGGGGGATATGGGAGAGCAAGGTGTACGGGTTTGGCACTACTGGGTGGAGAGGAATTACGGCCTCATTGATTAGTCGGAGGTCCTGGACCAGGTGATAATCCCCAGAGGCCTTGCGGACAGGCAGGATGGGGGTGTTGCAGGGAGAGTCAGTGGGGATAAGGAGTCCCTGGTTTAGGAGTCTGGTGATAATAGGTTGTAGGCCCCTAAGGTGAGTCTCAGAGATGGGAAATTGGGGCCTTGATGGAAATTTGGAGGAGTCCTTTAGGCGGATGAGAACGGGGGAATGGTGTGTTGCTATTATGGGCTTAGAAGTATCCAGACTTGAGGATTGATTGGGTTCGGTGTGATTGGAAGAGGGGGATAGGAGGGGGAGGGTTCTAGAGACAGGCCGAGAAGAGGAAGCAGGAGTTGGGAGGAGGGGAACTTAGGATCAAGTTTAACCAGCTGGAGGGAGGCCCCTAAGTGGAAAAGGACATCTCGGCCTAGCAAGGGAACTGGGCAGGATGGTATGACTAAGAAGGAATGAGTAAAAGGGAGTCCTTCGATATGACATGGGAGTGGACCGGTCTGGAGTGGGAAGGATGGTTTGCCATCAATACCCATGACCGAGATCTGGGAAGGAGAAACTGGCCCGGAGTATGTCGGCAGGACCGAACAGGTAGCCCCCGTGTCCACCAGAATTGAGATGGACTTACCCGCTACCTGTAGCGTTACCCTGGGCTCGGCGAGGGTGATGGGGGTCTTCGAGTCCAAACGCCGTCAGTCGTCAGCCAATCCCAGCAGTTCGAGTGGTAATGCCGTTGGGTCGGCCTGCCCCACGCGTGGAGACGCTGAGGGAGGGCCAGTCGTAGGGCAGTCACTCTTCCAGTGACCCGTTAGCCCGCAGCTGGGACAGGGCTTAGAGGGGTTGGGGATTGGGAGATTGGCGAGCCCAGTGGCCTTATTTTCCGCATTTGAAGCAGGCCCCCGGCGGGGTTGCCCTTTGCGGACCCCGTGGATGCTGTGATCCATGGGAGATGGCCGGCCTTAGGGCGGCTACAAGAGCTTGGGTTTGGAGGGCCACCTTCTGGTGCATCCGAGCCTGTCGACTGGATTCTGCCAAATCCTCACGGCCATTATAGACTTTAAAGGCCATTTTTACCAGATCTCGAATAGGGATTTGAGGGCCGTCTTCTGCCCGTTTTAATTTCTTTCAGATGTCCGGGGCTGACTGGGTGATAAAATGGGTGGCTAGGACCGCTGCCCCTGCCGGGGTGTTGGGATCCAGCCGGGTGTAGAGAGTTAAGGCCTCTTGTAAGGCGATTGAGAAAGATAGCTGGATTTTCGTTACGTTCTTGGGTTATCTCTTTTTTCAAAATTGACTACCTTATGAGCTGCAGCCTGCATGCCAGCCAGGAGGCATTGGATCATGAGGTCGCGTTTACGACGGCCATCTTGGCCATCCTGGTAAGTCCAGCCTGGATCGGTGCCAGGTACGGCAGTCGCTCCGACAGGCATGGAGTTGTTGGTAAGGTGAACCTGACCTGCATGGTTTCGGGCAGCAGTTTGAATTCTTTCCCTCTCGTCAGGGGTCACAGGGGTCAAAGTACAAGATAGGATCACAAAGATATCGTGCCAGGTTAGATCGTAAGCTTGAGAGAGATAGCGAAATTCTTTGATGTAGCGGGAAGAGTCGGCAGAAAAGGAGCCTAATTGCTTTTCTATTTGAGAGAGATCTTGGAGAGAAAAGGGAACATGAACTCTAACTAATCCTTCCGCTCCTGCTACCTCCCTCAGAGGGCAGAGGAGATTTCAATCTTGGGAGACATGAGAGCGTGTATGTGCACTAATTGGCGAAGCAAGGGGCGTGGGAGGAGAAACCGTTGAGGGAGGCGGGGTAGCGGTTGGAGGGGGCCGGAGCTGGTTCAGGAGGAGGTAGGACCGCCTCAGGGTAGGGTGGAGGTTGGAGAGGAGGTCTGGAGTGGGGAGAGGCGAGTGATTCGGGTGGGTCGGCTAGTGGAGAGGGGTCATGTCAAAGGAAATTAGGGGCTTGAATGTAGAAGATGTCTGGCAAGAAGGATCTGTGAAGTGGAACAATCGACGCAGAGGGAAGGGCGGGAGCGCAAATACCAGAAGGCCTGAACATAGGGGAACTCGGACCATTTGCCCGTCCTGCGGCAGTAATTATCTAGATCACGGAGGATGTTAAAATCGGAAGTCCCTTCAGGAAAATAGCAAGGGCTGTAAAATTGGCTAGGCGACACCCCAGGGGCGTCTTAGGATCTGGTTTCGATTGTGAGGTTCTCATGACCCCCAGTCTGTCCCTGAGTGAATGGAGAGGGAGAGAGGCGTCCCTGGTCTCAGTCTCCAATTCACGGCAGGTCGGAGGGCGGTCAGGCGATTGGGACGTCTCCACAATCACCCGAGGCCCGATGGGTCGGAGAGCGGTCAGGCAACTGGGACGTCTCCACAGTTGCCCGAGGCCCGGAGAGAGGACGGAGGAGTCCCTGACGCGGCCGCGATTAAGGACAGGGAGTCCGCTGGGCAGGGACTCTGGGGGTCGGAGGGAACGAGGGGGACTTACCCTGTTTTCTGCCGAATCGGGTGGATGAGTAGAGGTTCCCTGGTTGTCTCCTGGGGGAGGGGAGGAGCGCCCCACGCGGTAACCTGCGGGGCTTGGTACCCCTCCCGGTTTCGGCACCAAATGTAAGGTCGGATCTTAACAAACGGCACCGCAAAACAGAGGAAAGCTTCAAGTGCGCTTTATTAGGGAGCGCTCCCAGGCGAGGTTCACTGGTCCGAGAGAAAGGGGCCAGAGAAGTCGCACCCAGGGCGAGGGTTGGGCAAGATTTTATAGGGGAAGAAGGGAAAGGGGTGTGGTGAATCTGGGAGGGCTCAGGGTATTCCTTATTTGGTGGTCTTTTCGGGTATCCTGGGGGACCGTTAGTCCCGCCCCTCGAAAGGGGGGAATGCTGGGCCGGGTTCAAAGTCCCCAGGTCAGTTCCTGGAACTGGGTGGTCCGGAAAGTCTCCAGCTCAGTTTCTGGAACTGGGTGGTCTGGAGAGTTTCGGTCTGATGCAACCTGTGAATCTGATTGTGTTCCCCTGCCTCGGGCCACGTGGCCTTACAAACAGTAGAAGAAATAGATAGAAAATTATCAAAGGAAAAGTAGAAGAAAACATTCTAGAACTGAAGAATAAGTCACCAGATTAAAAAGGTAAATCAAATGAAAAAGACTCAGGCCAAGAAAATCAAGGACAAAGAGACTATGCTTAGAAAGGCAACTTACAAAGGACTAAGAATAGGAATGACATTATCATTACAGCAACATTAGAAGCTAAAAGACAATGAAACTACTCATTTAAAATTCTGAGCGAAAAATAAATTGGGTGAAAATCAACTTTATAACCATCCAAATTATCAATCAAGAGTGAAGGTAGGGGGCTTCCCTGGTGGCACAACGGTTAAGAGTCCGCCTGCCGATGCAGGGGACACGGGTTCATGCCCGGGTCCGGGAGGATCCCACATGCCGCGGAGCGGCTGGGCCCGTGAGCCATGGCCGCTGAGCCTGCGCGTCCGGAGCCTGTACTCCGCAACGGGAGAGGCCACAACAGTGAGAGGCCCACGTACAGTAAAAAAAAAAAAAAAAAAAGAAAAGAAAAAAGAGTGAAGGTAGGGACTTCCCTGGAAGTCCAGTGGTTAAGACTCCGCCCCTCCACTGCAGTGGGCGCGGGTTAGATCCCTGGTCGGGGAACTAAGATCCCACATGCCTCATGGCCGCCCCCCCACAAAAAAGAATGAACGTAAAATAAGAGTATTTTCAGGCCTAAGAAGTCTGTAAGACTTGTCCCCAAACACACATTCTTTGGCCCTGATAGAAGATACCAAAGAGGAACTAAACCAAATAAAAGACAGACATAAGATGCAAGGGAGTCAACATAGCAAACAAGCAAAGGGATGACTGTGAAGGCAAGCCTCAAGACAACATCTTTTAGGGAGCTACTTAGAGCAGAACTCCAGGAGAATATCTCTAAGAAAAATAAACGCAACTGATAAATAACAGATTGACTGTGGAAAAGAACTGTAAGACATCTTACAAACAGTGGAAAGATCTGTGAAGATTTCAATGTTCAAAGAAAACTAAGCAAATTTTCATGAGACAATTTTTAAACCGCTTAGCTGTATGAGAAAGAAATAGAATCCTAGAGATAAGAGCTAAAAACAGCTATCAAATGCCTGACATTGTTCTAAGATCTTTGCATATACTAACTCACTAAAGCCTCACCATTACTTTGCCATATCATATTCTATGTGGCTCATATGTGAACTATTTTCATATAATCATACAAAGGTAAACAGGTTTTGAAATTTTTTATATAACCATATTGAAAGAATGGAGGAAGAGGCTATGAGAGAAATTCCTCATCCAACATCACAGGAAGAAAATGCCTAAAATTGGTGAATCAAGACAAAGCAATGGGGACTTCGCTGGTGGTGCAGTGGTTAAGAATCCGCCTGCCAATACAGGGGACATGGGTTCGATCCCTGGTCTGGGAAGATCCCACATGCCGTAGAGCAACTAAACCCATGCGCCACAACCACTGAGCCTGCGCTCTAGATCCCGCGAGCCACAACTACTGAAGCCCACATGCCCTAGAGCCCGTGTGTCACAACTACTGAGCCCGCGGACTGCAACTACTGAAGCCCGCATACCTAGAGCCTGTGCTCCACAAAGAGAAGCCACTGCAATGAGAAGCCCACGCACCACAACAAAGAGTAGCCCCCGCTCACCACAACTAGAGAAATCTTGGGCACAGCAAGGAAGACCCAACACAGCCAAAACTAATTAATTAAGACACAGCAATGGGACTTCCCTGGTGGTCCAGTAGCTAAGACGCCCTGCTCCCAATGCAGGGGGCCTGAGTTCAATTCCTGGGCAGGGAACCAGATCTCACATGCCTCAACTAAAAGATCCCGCATGCCACAACTAAGACCTGGCGCGGACAAATACATAAATAAATATATATTTTTAAAAAGACACAGTAATGTTTTATTTAGAAATATAAAGAAGAAATAGTTAAAAGTTTAAAACAGTTGCCTAGGGCTTCCCTGGTGGCGCAGTGGTTGAGAGTCCGCCTGCCGATGCAGGGGACACGGGTTCGTGTCCCGGTCCGGGAAGATCCCACATGCCGCGGAGCGGCTAGGCCCGTGAGCCATGGCTGCTGAGCCTGCGCGTCCGGAGCCTGTGCTCCGCAAGGGGAGAGGCCACAACAGTGAGAGGCCCGCGTACCGCAAAAAAAAAAAAAAAAAAAAAGTTGCCTCTAAGAAGGGTAGAGGGAACAGATAAAGCAAATGCATCTTTTTGGTTAAAAGTTTTTAAATTTTACAACTATTTGATGTTTTATACTCTTAATAAGTAATACTTTGATGAATATTAGAAATTAACTTTAAAAATACAGAAAATGATAAACGTGAAGAAAAACTCTTAGTAACATCAACATCCACAGCAGTGTTTCCCAAAGGGTATCCTCTGGAATAACAGTTCCACATGAAAAAAGTAGAACTAAATGTAGTTCTACTTTTTTCATGGAGTTGCTACATGAAAAAAATAATACCATGTAAAGTGGGGGGCTTTTTCACAAAGGATTACTTTGAAGCCTTTAATATGTTATGACACACTTTACAGTTTTTCCTTAACATTAGACCACAGAACTCCCCACACTCCCTTCCCCTTGAACCAGCTCAAAAAACTACTGTTTTAAGTCGGCAGTTCTCAAATGTAATTAGGTCTATAGACCAGTGTCAATCTATAACAAAGAAAAGCAAGGACAATATATTGAGCTTTAACTGAGTTAAAATTAATCACCTTACCGACCATTCTGTATTTTGAGAGCATATCCTTCTTACATTCTTAGAGCTGAAATACCTCTTCTTTTACGAAATAATGGTGGTATGTGGCAGTTTTTAAAAACATTTTTACTTCCCCAAATAAAAAGCTGGCAACCCTACGTCAGTACAATACCTTCATCCCACCAAGAAAAGCTAAAGGTTTGCGCAAGTCAAATCTGGGAATCTTCAGAAAACTCTTTTATTCAAATGATGAACAAAAGAATCCTCTGAGGCAAGGAGTCACCACAGAAATAGAAAGATAATACAGAGAGAAATATCATTAAAAAAAAAAAGACAACTAAGAAAAAGGAAAAAGTAGCGTATCAGATGTACCTAATAGGTTAGGTAAAATAAGTAATAAAAACTGTTTATCGAAGTTAACAATTCCAGTCACATATGATCATTGAGCTTAAATGCCAGACAACATGGGGTTTAGAAGCAAAGACTAACAGGTTAAGTTTAGCTTACTCTTTCTAAAAGCTCACCTCCTCAAGGAGGTAAAAAGACGTTTTGGGGTGGGAAAAATCTGAGCATTAATACAAGCTACTGGTTGCAAGAATGAAGAGGCTGTTGAAACTAGATTATTTTTTAACCATAAATATCATATTCTAACAAACCTATTCTCTTACTTTCATACACTGATGATTACGTCTGAATCTTCTGTGTAAAACATATATTAAAAGCAGACTCAAACAATTTTCTAGAAATTTATGACCTAATAACTTCAAACAAACGGAATTTGCATTTCAAATTACAAGTGAAAGAAAATATTTCGCTTTCTAAAACTTTACACAGTGTCTGGCACCAAGTAGGTACTTAATAATTATCTCTTGAATAAATTAATGAAAGCCTATACTTACCAGTACACATACTAGTTAAAAAAAGAAAAATCCACCTATCAGGCAAATATCACTATCCTATGAATACACATATACTACACAAAAGGCCAAAAACGCTTTTAAAATTGCCCTTAATTTCACCTCACTTGAAGACAAACTAAAAGCAGAGGCAAATTCTCCACCCCAATCTCAGGTTCTGCCTGTGCCCTGTAGAGTTAAAAACAGCTTAGGCAGCTAACAGGTCAGGCAATGACAGAAGTGTTTACAATTTCAGTGAGTGTGGCTTTGGCTCTCTTCATGAAATTATAGAAAATATACTTAAAAACCTTAAAATTTAGGATAAAACATCAGTTTTATAGAACACTTCTGTATGCTCAAGCTTTTGCAACAAGTATATAATATTTTGTGATCATAAAAAGATTTTTATAAACTATTAAAAGAGATGGTTAACTTTTTTAAGAACTGTAAATGACACTTACATTAACATATCAAGTTTTTTTAGAATGGCAAAGAAATACCAAACATTTAGAGAGAGTATAAGACTTCAAGAATATACTGGATTTTTAAAAATGACAGTTGGTTAAGTCTTTTCATCACAACATTCATAGTCATCTAAACTATTTGTGCAAATAGAAAACAGAATGTCTCCACAATGACATTTTATTATTAGCTAGTAATATTAGTTTGCAGATCTCTGATGATATATTAGTTGTGAGATGATTAGTTATCTTGCATAGAAGTTAGTTATATTGCATACAATAGATAGCAGGTAACTACAGATTTAAATCACCAAAACCAACAATACTAATAATATACATAAAAACCATAGATAACTGTGAGTTAAATATATATTCACGTTCAAGTCCAAAACTGGTAAGGTTGATTGCAATACATAAATGAAACTCAACTAAAAATTCATCCAAAAATGAACTGAATGGAAAGTTGAGAATTTTCATTGTAATCCTGCAGAATTTGGTTCTAAGACCAAACAGAACTGTGGTATCCTTGCTGCAAGCCAACAATGCCCTAGAGTTTAAAAGTTCCAATTCCTAAAAGAAAAATATGAACTGGATCTTGGACAGTACAACAGAACAGACATTTTAAAGGGCCTGAAAACATCTTCACCTTATTATACTGTTTAACTTTCTCAGGATCATTCACATCTCATTTTTTCCTAATAACAATGCCATAAGATAGGAAGGGGAGACTACTCTTCCCTTCAACAAATAACTCAGAAATAAAAATCACTTCCTTGACTAACACAATATTTTAAGTCAACTATACTCCAATAAAAATTTTAAAAAACAATCACTCCCTTGAGGATCTAAAGAAGTCACATAGTCTCTGAAACAGATGAAGTTATTCTAGATATTTGTCATTTTGGATCCCAAATATGAAATGAAGTCACAAAATACAGTGGGAAGGCCAAGAACATTTTCAGACTTAACAAGTGGTGAAATCAGGTCATTCATCACCACTAACAAGCCTTCTGTCTATAGTATATTTAACCACAAGGCTTCCACAAGCTTAATTTACCAATGATGAAATGTCTTTCTGGAGATGGTTCAACTTGGATGTTAAGTTTCCTGGGTAAGAACAGCTGGCTGTCCCTGATTCTGACACAATAGAAAGTTCAAAAACAACCAACTGTCTCTATTTTACTTTTTCAAACTTCTGCATATAAGAGTCTCATATAGATAAATACAAAAGGACTTTTATAAAATAGTTCCAACACTAACAAAACGGGGACATTAAGATATTTAGAGACTTCCCTGGTGATCCAGTGGTTAAGAATCCGCCTTCCAATGCAGGGTATGGGGAACCACATGCCGCAGGGCAACTAAGCCCGCACACTCTAGAGCCCGTGTGCCACAACCAGAGAGCCTGAGCACTGCAACTACTGAGCCCGCGCACTCTAGAGCCCGCGTGCCACAACTAGAGAGAAGCTCGCACGCCACCACAAAAGACCCCGCATGCTGCAAATAAGACCGAATGCAGCCAAATAAATAAATAAATGCATTTTTTTTTAAAAAAAAAGTTATTAGGCTAGGGAACTATATCCAATCTCCTGGGATAAACCATAATGGAAAAGAATATTTTAAAAAAGAATGTATATATGTGTATAACTGCGTCACTCTGCTATACAGCAGAAATTAGCACAACATTGTAAATCAACTATACTTTAATAAATTTTTTAAAAGATATTTATTAGGCTAAAAATGCTATAGATAAAGTGTCACGTTACTTTTCTCCTCTCATAGGAGTATTACATCCTTGCATCTCAATATCTAGCCATACACTCCACCTTTCAATTCTTCAAAACCAAGACCTTTCCCACCGAAGACATTCATACATATTGTACCTACTCCCAAAACTGCCCACTGCCCACCCCAACACCTCCATTCTTTGAATAGCTGATTCTTCTAAGTAATTATATCAAAATAGTTGCACTCTACAATACTATCAGAGAAGTCTTATTCTTTAAAGCACTTATAACGTATTTACATTTCTTTTTTCTCAATTCTTTATTTTGTAAGTTGCCAAATATAGTCAAAACATAATAATCATCAGTATACTCTTCACCTAGATTCACCAATTAATATTTCACATTTCTCTCCCTCTCTGCAACACACACACACACATTTTTTGCTGATCCATTTGAAAGCTGCAGACACCATGACACTTCACCAGCAAATATCAGCATGTACCCCCTTAAAACAATGATCTTTCTCCTGTGTAGCCACAAGACCATTATCATTCGCAGCAAATTTAACATTAATATCATCACCTAATGTACAGTCCAAATTCTCCCATTTGACATACAAAAAAAATGTTCTTCAAAGCTTTTTTCAAAACCTAGGATCTTAGTCAAGGTTCACACATTGCATTTGTCATGTCTCTTTTGCCTCCTTTCATCTCAACTTTATCCCTGTCCTTGTTTTGTTGTTTTGTATTTTTAACACTCAACATTTTTTCATTTCAGCTATCTTGGTAGCATGCCACACGTTCTGGATTTGCCTTATCCTTTCCTCATGATTAAAGTTAAACAGTTTTAGAAAAAAAACACTACATAGGTGATACTGTGTGTTTACTTGCTTCCTGTGTGTATGTGTCTGTGTGTGTCTCCCTCCCCACTCCCTCCTCCAAAATACTGCATACTCCACAAAAGCAGTGAAAATGTCTATGCTGTTCCACAATATATCTCTAGCATGTAAAACTATATCCCACATTATAAGGTCCTCAATAATATTTGTTGAACAAATAAGAAAATAAATTCTCCATAGCATACAGCACTAAATTATAGTACTTTCTTCAAGATGAGCACCTAACAGATATCTGTTGATGTTAGTTCATGACTAAAAGGTAATGTAAAAGATACATGCACCCCCAATGTTCACAGCAGCACTATTTACAATAGACAAGATATGGAAGCAACCTAAATGTCCAATGACAGATGGATAAAGAAAATATGTGGGGGCTTCCCTGGTGGTGCAGTGGTTAAGAATCCACTGCCAATGCTGGGGACACGGGTTTGATCCCTGGCCCGGGAAGATCCCACATGCCATGGAGCAACTAAGCCCGTGTGCTACAACTATTGAGCCTGCACTCCAGAGCCCACGTACCACATACTACTGAAACCCGCACGCCTAGAGCCCGTGCTCCACAACAAGAGAAGCCACGACAATGAGAAGCCCGCTCACCGCAACGAAGATGCAACACAGCCAAAAATAAAACAAATAAATTAATTTTTAAAAAAAAGACGATATGGGGTGTGTGTGTGTGTGTGTGTGTGTGTGTGTGTGTGTGTGTAATGGAATATTACTCAGCCATAAAAAAGAAATAATAACATTTGCAGCAACATGGATGGACCTAGAGATTATCATGCTAAGTGAAGTAAGCAAGACAGAGAAAAACAAATATTGTATGGTATCACTTGTATGTGGGATCTTTAAACAAAAAAATGATATAAATGAAGAAGAAAACAAACTTGTGGTTACCAAGGGGGAAAGGGGGGAGGGCTAAATTAGGAGTTTGGGATTAACATATACACACTGCTATGTGTATAGATAACTAGCAAGGACCTAAAATAGATAACTAGCAAGGACCTACTGTATAACACATGGAACTATACTCAATATTTTGTAATAACTATAAGGTAAAAGAATCTGAAAAAGAAAAAATATGTATATAACAATCACTTTACTGTACACCTGAAACTAATACAACATTGTAAATCAACTATAATTCAATAAAAATAAAAATTAAATTAAAAAACTCACAAATCCCTGTTTAAAAAAAAAAAGGTAATGTCATTAGGATCCAAAACTACATTATGAGGAGAATATTTTGAAATTCAGTATAAATTTATTTTTAGTACTAGGTAAGTGTTCTTAACCAGAGCTGCATAAACTACTCTTCTAATAGAGAATTCATGAACTGCTATCAAAAAGTCCTCAATTGTCAATAGAGGGGTTCAAGTTTCCATAAAGAAACTTTAAACTGTGAGGAGGAAATGATCATCTCTCTTCTCATTGAAAACTGGTTTATTTTGTTTCTATATGTTTTAAAACATCTTAATATTATAAAACTATTTTTCTTAAAAAAACAAAATACTCACCTAGGAATAGTAAAGCAGTATTTGTGCCAGACAGTCCTCAAAGAGCTGAGTTCTTTTTTTGGTGTGTATTAATAACTTAGCATATGTCTAGTTATAGCACCTAAGCTTTTTGAAAAATATGTGTTTACCATTTTTCTCCTATGTACACACTTTCAGAAAGAAGAACTTGGTGGAAGATCTGCTGGGGTACTCAATTCCTTCACTCACAAGGTACAGTCTAATCAGAGAAAACAGAAGCTACAAATATTAAATACCTCAACTTTCTCCCACCCCTTTCCCCCTAATCTATCCACAAAAACAAGTACCTAATAAGCTTCTCTAAGAAAGACAAGTCTCTTCTCTCCAGTATGAGAGCGAGATCTCGTATTGAGAATCTCACTTTATCAATTATTGCCTTTCCTTTATTTTAAATCTCCCAACTCTCCTTGGTGTAAATCTGCCGTAACCAAAATTAAAAACAAACAAAAACAACAAAAATCTTTACAAACTACATCTCCATTTTTCTCATTCTTTTCACCAATAAACTTTAAAAAGCACACTCCACTTAATCCATAGCAAATTGACAGTCCTAATTAACAGTTGCATCAAAGACCTCCAAATGACCCAATACCAGTCAATGCTCTAATTTCAGTTCTCATTGTACCCAAATCTTTACATAATAACTGATGATCATGACATACTTCTTAAATTCACTTCTCTTAGTTTCTAAAATACTCCTCACCCCTAGTGCAACGATTCTTCTCCCATCTATCTGACATTTCCTGTTACTGATTCTTCCTCCTTTGCCAACCCTTTAAATGGTGGAGTTGCCTAGGGTGCCCTCCTCTTGTGCTACATGTTCTGCTTGTCCTAAGTAGTCATGTTCTCCTAACGCTTCACCTAATTTTTGTCTGTTGACAATTTCTAAATCTTTCATCTCCAGCCCCATCCTATCTCAAAAGCTTCTGACCCTCATTTGACACTGCCCACTAGACACCTCAACCTGGATTATCCCAGCACCTTTAATTTAACAAAACTAACATTCTCTTCTAATTCCTCCCCTTTCTCCAGTATTCCCTATCTCAGCTAATACCATTACTATCTGACCATCTCTATCTAGAAATTTGTTATCCTCGATTCCTCCCTAATCCTCTTCCCTAACCCTCCAAATATTCACCAAATCCTGATTCTTCCTTAAAGACCACCTCACAAATGTCGCCTATAACCACAGCCTTATTTCAGATCATTATCAGCTGTCACCTGCACTATTACCATCAACTCCTAACTGATCTTTTTGCCACCAACCCCACCACTTATTTAATGCACTTTCAATTTGCTGTAAGGAAAACCTGTTTTAGCCACTCACTCCTTTGCTTAAAGAGCTCCAATGGGCCCTATGCCTAGAGAAGTCATTAACTAAAGGACACATAATTTTCACATTTTAAGTCTATGAAATGCAAATCTGTCTTACAATTGCTGGTAACTCCTAATCACTAACTAGCCAAGCAGCAGCAGCAAAGTACTCCTCACTGCCAGTGCATATGCATACAATAAGAACACCAGAATCAAAACATAGAGAATGAGTATCAGAAGCCACTGGGGAGAAAATATTAGAGAAAATACTGAGGCACCTTTTATCCCTCTGGGAAACAAATGATTATGGGTGAAGTCAGGGTACACATAGTAAATCAGACATGTTCAGCTGGTCTCCTAAAGTGAGAATCAAGAAAAGACCTGCTGTACTTCACTATAAACCTGCAATAGAGACCAGCACCAATCTTTATATAATTATTTTAATTATTACATAGATTAGTTTAAGAAATACTATCACCAATATTCATGATGGCACCAAAATTGACACTGTGAGGGAAAGCTAGGCTATAAAACTCAAGTAGTGATTCAGAATACACACACACACACACAAAAAAACTATTAGAACTAATAAATCAGTTCAGCAAGGTTGCAGAATACAAGATTAACATACAAAAATCAATACTGTTTCTATATACTAGCAATGAACAATCAGAAAATGAAATTAAGAAAAAATTCCATTTGCAATAGTACCAAAAAGAACAAAATATTTAGGAATAAATTTAACAAAAAAGTGGAAGGCTTGTACAATGAAAACTACACAACAGAGAGAGGAATTAATAAATAAGACCTACATGAATGGAAAGTTATCCCATGTTCATAGATGTTATTAACATTGTTAAGATGGCAGTATTTCCCAAATTGACGTAAACATTCAATGCAATATCTATCAATATCCAGGTGCCTTTTTTGCAGAAACTGACAGATCTTAAAATCCACATAAAGCAAGGAACACAGAATACCTAAATAACCTTGAAAAAGAATGACAAAACTAGTTTAAGCATGCCCCAATTTCAGAACTTAAAGCAAAAGTAATCAAGATGTTATGATACAGGCATAAGTACACATAAGTGGAGGGAATGAAATTAAGAATCCAGAAACAAACCCTTACGTTTATGGTCAACTGATCTTTGAAAAGATTGCCAAAACAATTCCATGGGGAAAGAAGAGTTTTTAAACAAATGATTCTAGGGAAATGGTATTCACATGTAAAAAGAATAAAGCTGGACACCTACCTCACACCATACACAAAAATTAACACAAAACAGATCATAGACTAAATGTAAGAGCTAAAACTATATAATTCTTAGAAAAAAAGCATAGGAGTAAATCTTTGTGATCTTGTGTTAGGCAACAGTTTCTCAGATATGACATCAAAAGCACAAGCAAAAAAAGAAAAAGGAATAAATTAAACTTCATCAAAATTAAAAACTTCTGTGCTTCAAAGGACACCATAAAGTGAAAAGACAACCCACAGGAGAAAATAATTGCACATCATACATCTGATAAGGGACTTGTATCCAAAATATACAAAGAATGCTTACAACTCTCAATAAAAAGAGAAATAATCCAATTTTTTTTAAAATAGGAAAGGACCTGAATAGACAGTTCTTCAAAGAAGTTATACAACAGGCCAATAACTACAGGGTTTAAAACATGCTCAACAACATTAGCCATCAGGGTAATGCAAATCAAAACCACAATGAGATACCACTGCACACCCACTAGGATGATTATAATCAAAAAGACAGACAAGTACAAGCAAGGATGTGGAGAAACTGCAACCCTTAGTTGCTGGTGAGGCTGTAAAAAGGTGCAGGGGGCTTCCCTGGTGGCGCAGTGGTTGAGAGTCCGCCTGCCGATGCAGGGGACACGGGTTCGTGCCCCGGTCCGGGAAGATCCCACATGTCGTGGAGCGGCTGGGCCGGTGAGCCTGCGCGTCCAGAGCCTGTGCTCTGCAATGGGAGAGGCCACAACAGTGAGAGGCCCCGCGTACAGCAAAAAAAAAAAAAAAAAAAAAAAAAAAAAAGGTGCAGGGTCTTTGGAAAATGGTTTGGCAGTTCCTCAAAACGTTAAACACAGAGGTATCGTCTGACCTAGCAATTCCACTCCTAGCTACGTATCCAAGAGAAATTGTGTCCATACAAACCCTGTACATGTCGTTTATAGCAGCATTACTCATAATAGCTAAAAAATGGGGGGGAAAAACCCAATGTCCATCAACTGATGAATAAACAAAATATATGTCCATATAATTAAATATATTTTAGCCATAAAAAGGAAATACCGATACATGCTACAACATGGATGTACTCTGAAAACATTATGCTAGGTGAAAGAAGCCAAACACAAAAGGCCACAAAATGTATGATTTTACTTATATGAAATGTCCAGGATAGGCAAAATATAAACCCACAACGTAGATTAGTGGTTTTCAGGGGCTAGGGGGAGGCGGCGGAAATGAAGAATGAATGCTAATTGGTATGGGGTTTCCTTTTGGGGTAATAAAATGTTCTAAAATTAGATAATGGTAATGATTCTACACTCTATGAATTTTTTTTAAAAGACACTGAATTGTATACTTTAAAAGGATGAATTATAATGACATATGAAGTATCTCAATAAAAATGTTATTTTTTTAATTTTTTAAGTAATTCAAAACAAGCAAATTTTTAACAGAAAGTCATAGAAATACCTTAACCCAATGTCCTTTATACTTTCCTTTTTATGTTTATACAAGAATGATAGATAAAAAGCTGTCTTTCAATCGGCATAAAATAAAAATTCTACATGATAAGCTCTGTGTTCCAGCTTAATTAATAGGGCCTTTCCTTTCTTAATGATACACCGAATAATAGCACATCCTGCAATTGTTGGCATCTCATAGTTGATGATATACAGCATTTTACAGAGTTGTAATGAGTATCTTGGCAGGAAAAAACATTTTTCATTTTGTGTAATTATTTTAGTGCGTATTAAATATATATTCATTCCCAGGGCTTCCCTGGTGGCACAGTGGTTGAGAGTCCGCCTGCCGATGCAGGGGACACGGGTTCGTGCCCCAGTCCGGGAAGACCCCACATGCCGCGGAGCGGCTGGGCTCGTGAGCCATGGCCGCTGAGCCTGCGCGTCCGGAGCCTGTGCTCCGCAACGAGAGAGGCCACAACAGTGAAAGGTCCGCGTACCGCAAAAAAAAAAAAAAAAATTATATATATATATATATATATATAAAATTCATTCCCAAACTGATGGTTATTGCTTAGAATAAAGCTAAATGAGTTAAAGCTAATATAAAGAAAACCACTTAGTAAATAATAATAGAGATACTCAGATATGGCAAGAAATCATTTTGGCAACAAAATTAAGTTTAATTTTGACATTGGTCAAAAGAATAAAGTTTAAATCCCTACAAAATATAAAATGCTTTCGTAAGTTAACCTCTCATACAATCCTCATTCCCACTCCCCAATATTCCAATCACAACAATAATTCATTTTTCTCATTATTCCTGTGAGATGACGTTGTCAACAAGCATACCATAAAGGGCTTTATGTGTTACATTTGGACCTTATAAACATTACAGTCTCACTCAGTATTCACACGATATTGGTTCCAGGACCCTCACCCCCACCCCTTCTCCCCTGACCCCTCAGACACCAAAATCCAAGGATGCTCTAGTCCTTCATATAAAATGGTATAGTATTTGCATATAACCTATCTTCCCATATACTTTAAATCATCTCTTGGTCACTTATAATACCTAATACAATGTAAATGCTGTGTAAAGAGTTGCCAATGCAAGACAAATTCAATTTTTGCTTTTGGGAAATTTCTGGAATTTTTTTCCTGTATATTTTCCATCTAAGGTTGGTTGAATCCACGAATGCAGAACCCCACAGATACGAGGGCTGACTGTATTTCTCAATCTTTTTTTTTTCCACCTTGGCCCAATGTTCCTGAAAATCCCATTAATAACAGCAACTCACTACAGCAGGGGTCCCCAACCCCCCGGGGCCACGGACAGGTACCAGTCTGTGGCCTGTGAGGAACCAGGCCGCACAGCAGGAAGTGAGCGGCAGGTAAGCAAGCGAAGCTTCATCTGTATTTACAGCCAGTCCCCATGGCTCGCATTACCACCTGAGCTCCGCCCCTATTCAGATCAGCTATAGGAGTACTAACCCTACTGTGAAATGCACATGCGGGGGATCTAGGTTGCGCTCCCTATGAGAATCTAATCTAAAGCCTGATGATCTGAGGTGGAGCTGAGGTGGTGATGCTAGTGCTGGGGAGCAGCTGCAAATACAGATTATCATTAGCAGAGAGGTTTGACTGCACAGAGACCATAATAAATCAATTGTTTGCAGACTCATCAAAACCCTATCAGTGAGTGGCAAGTGACAATTAAGTGCATCTGGTGGCAGGCTTTATAGTGAGTCGATGTACTTCAATTGTACAGCTGCACCTGGTGGCAGGCTTTAAGTCAGAATCCGACACTTATTTTAGTCCGCACATGGCCCGCCCATTGTTTTATTTACCACTTCCGTCCGCGCCTCTTTCCTGCACTTTGCACTTGTCTCAGGCACAGTTTTGTTAAGCCCACAGGCTAACCCCAGCCAAAATTAGTAAAAAACAAACGTCGCTGGAGAGCTTCTTTGAAAAGGGGTAAGACCCGATGATGAGACAGCAAAAGACTCTAAGACTGCCAACAAAAAGAAAGCTGCATTTAAAAGAAAATACCAAGAATGCTACTAAAATTATGGGTTCATTGCAACAGGTGATTCACATTCTCCAAGTCCGCTTTGTATAAAATGTGGCAACCGGCTATCCAACGAAGCCATGAAACCTTCAAAACTGCTTTGCCACATGCAGACCAAGCACCCTGCATTAAAAGACAAGCCTTTGGAGTTTTTCAAAAGAAAAAAACGTGACCACGAAGAACAGAAGCAATTATTGAAGGCCACCACTTCATCAAATGTGTCTGCACTGTGAACATCATTCTTAGTGGCTAACTGCATTGCTAAAGCTAAGAAGCCCTTTACTATTGAAGAGTTGATCCTGCCTGCTGCTAAGGACATTTGTTGTGAACTTTTAGGAGAGGCTGCAGTTCAAAAGGTGGCACGTGTTCCTCTTTCAGCTAGCACCATAACTAGATGAATTGACAAAACAGCAGAGAACATTGAGGCACAATTGTTAGAGGATTAATGAGTCACCATGGTACACAATCCAGGTTGATGAGTTTACCGATGTTGACAACAAGGCAACAATGCGTGGTTTTGTTCGATATATTTTTCAGGAGGATGTACGTGAGGATATGTTAAGTACACTTTTGTTGTCAACCAACACCACAGCTGCAGAACTATTCAAGTCTTTGAACGATTACATATCAGGAAAACTGAACTGGTCATTTTGTGTTGGTATATGCAGGGACAGAGCAGCTGCCACGACTGGACGGCTTTCTGGTTTCACTACTTGGGTCGAAGAGGTCACTTCTGAATGTGAGTCTACGCACTGTGTCATCCAGAGAAGTGCTGGTTAGCCGAAAAATGTCACCTGAATTTAACGTTTTACAGGATCTGATTAAAATTATCAACCACTTTAAAGCACATGCCCTTAATTCACGTCTGTTCATGCAGCTCTGTGAGGAGATGGACGCAGAGCACACACATCTTCTCTTATACACAGAAGTGAGATGGCTTTCTAAATGTAGATGACTGGCCAGAGTTTTTGAGTTACGAGAGCCGCTCCAGAGATTTCTTTTAGAAAAACAGTCACCACTGGCAGCACATTTCAGTGACACACAGTGGGTCACAAAATTGCTTACTTGTGTGACATATTCAACCTGCTCAATGAACTCAATCTGTCATTTCAAGGGAAAACGACAACTGTGTTCAGGTTGGCAAATAAAGTGGCTGCATTCAAAGCCAAACTGTAATTATGGGGGCAACAAGTGAACACTGGGATTTTTGACGTTTCAAACATTAGCAGAGATTTTGAAAGAGACTGAACCAGGGCCTTCTTTCTCCCAGCTGGTGCATGATCACCTATCTCAGCTTTCAAAAGAATCTGAGCATTACTTCCCAACCATAAAAGACCCCCAAACTGGGAAGGAATGGATCCACGACCCATCTGTGAATAAGCCGGGTGAATCAACTTTGTCCGTGCTGAAAGAGGATTGACTGCTTGAGATCACAAATGACGGTGGCCTTAAAAGTATGTTTGAGACAACTTCAAATCTCCATATGTTCAAGGCGGGATATCCTGAGACTGCCACAAAAACACTGAAAAGCCTGCTTCCATTTCCAACATCCTATCTTTGTGAAGCAGGGTTTTCTGCAGTGACAGCAACCAAAACAAGATTACAGAGTAGAATGGACAGAAGCAACACACTTCGGGTGTCACTGTCTCCCATCACCCCCACATGGGACCATCTAGTTGCAGGAAAACAAGCTCAGGGCTCCAACTCTGCATTATTGTAAGTTGTATAATTATTTCATTATATACTACAATGTAATAATAATAGAAATAAAGTGCACATTAAATATAATGCGCTTGAATCATCCACAAACCATCCACCACCCACCCACCCACCCTGGTCCGTGGAAAAATTGTCTTCCACGAAACTGGTCCTTGGTGCCAAAAAGGTCCAGGACTGCTGCACTACAGCATTAGTTAGTTCTCTTTCCTTTCATTTCTACTCCCCTTCCCCCTTTTACTGAGGGGAGGAAGGGACTATTTTTAAATATACCTCCCCATGTTCCTGAGATGTCACCATTCTTGAGCAGCATCTCAAGAATTGGCTGCCTCCTCTACATCTAACCATCATTGGTATGACCAGCTGCTGGCTTTGGGAGCAAAGGAAGGAAAAAAAAAAAAAGTGAGGGTTCAACTCACAAGGAGAGTGCCTGAAAAGAACTAAGAAGGGTGAATGAGTGCTGGTGTCCCAATGCCTTTCACATTCTGGAACATGGGAAGCAGAAGGGAGCTAGCTATCCACATTTCATCATGAATTAAACCCAGCCATGCCAGGTACCCAAGCATGTATTGCCTCCTGATTTAATAATATTGAAAAACTACAATATAAAAGACAAAGCCCAAGAAAACAGATTACAAAGGAAACAATCCAGGAACAGAGAACTTAAAAAATAAAGTCTATGGGGCTTCCCTGGTGGCGCAGTGGTTGAGAGTCCGCCTGCCAATGCAGGGGACACGAGTTCGTGCCCCGGTCCGGGAGGATCCCGCGTGCTGCGGAGTGGCTGGGCCCGTGAGCCATGGCCGCTGAGCCTGCGCGTCCGGAGCCTGTGCTCCGCAACGGGAGAGGCCACAACAGTGAGAGGCCCACGTACCGCAAAAAGAAACCAAAAAAACCCACCAAAAAAATAAAATAAAATAAAGTCTATGGGAATTCCCTGGCAGTCCAGTAGTTAGGACTTAACACTTTCACTGCCAGGGCCCTGGGTTCCATCCCTGGTCAGGGAACTAAGATACTGTAAGCTGCAGCCAAAATAAACAAATAAAGTCTAATTAATATACATAGAAAAAAATTAAGGATATGTTGCATCCAAACATTGAAAACATGATGATGTAAAAAAGGAACAATCAGAATCCAAGAATGAGCTCCTGAAATTAAAAATATGATTTAAAAAAATCTTTAATTGAACTGGAAAAATAAGTCAATGAAAATATCCCCAGATTATTGGGGGGCGGGTAAATGATCAAGGAAATGGAGAATATAAAAGAAAAGAGGGCTTCCCTGGTGGCGCAGTGGTTGAGAGTCCGCCTGCTGATGCAGGGGACATGCGTTCATGCCCCGGTCCGGGAGGATCCCACGTGCCGCGGAGCGGCTGGGCCCGTGAGCCATGGCCGCGGAGCCTGCGCGTCCGGACCCTGTGTTCCGCAACAGGAGAGGCCACAACAGTGAGAGGCCCGCGTACCGCAAAAAAAAAAAAAAAAGAAGAAGAAAAAAAGAAAAGAGGCCCTCAATAAAGAGATAATGCACAGAACCAAAAAAATTTTTTTGATCTACGTGTATATTTTCATCTCTAAAAATTAGGTCTACTTTGCATACTGCTCATAACATGCCTTTTTTCTTTTTTTCTTTTACAATTTAACAGTATATTTGAAACATCTTTCCATATCTAGAAATATATTTCCACGGCACCTTTTTATTTTTACTAGTTAATATTTATTTCACATTGAGATACAATTGAAATACACTATATTAGTTTCCTGTATACAATATGATTTGATATTTATATATATTGTGAAATGACAACAAAAGTCTTATAACATCAGTTAGCAATAAGTCTAGTTAACACCAGTTACCAGTTACAATTTTTTCTCCTGTATGAAACTTTTAAGATCTACTCAACTTTCAAATACGCAATAGAGTATTACTAACTACAGTCACTATGCTGTACATTACATCCCCATAACTTTATAACTGGAAATTTGTACCTGTTGACCCCCTTCACCCATTTTGTCCAACCCACACCCACAGCCCACAACTCCGGCAACCACCAATCTGTTCTCTGTATCTGAGCTTGGGTTTTTTGGTTGTTGTCCTGTTTTAGATTCCACATATAAGTGAGATCATACAGTATTTGTCTTTCTCTGTCTGACTTATTCTACTTAGCATAATGCCCTTAAGGTCCAGTCACCATGTTGTCACAAACTGCAACATCTCATTCTTTTTTATGGCTGAATAATATTCCATGACACACACACATACACATCCCTACCTCATTTTCTTTATCCATTCATCCACCGATAGACACTCAGGTTGCTTCCAGGTCTTTGCTATTATAAATAATGCTGCAATGAACATGGAAGGTATATACAGTTGACCCTTGAACAAGTAGGAGGTTAGGGGCAACAACCAACCCCCCACCCCCACCCCAATGCAGAGTCAAAATCTGAGTGCTGCTATCTCTGCCTCAAAAACAAAGGAACTGATAAATGACTCATCCAAGGTCAGGAAACTGAAATAGTCTTGGATAGAATCATAATCAAATCCTAGTTCTTCTGATTCCACATACTGTGATCTCTAATCAAACACAAACTTTCCCCCCACACTTAGTTAATTTAAAGACCTGTAAAATGAAAATACAGGTACTATATTTGTGGGAAAAAAATCCACATAAAGGTGAATCCGCACACTTCAAACCTGTGTCATTCTAGGTCAACTGGGTATCTTTTCGAGTTAGTGTTTCCGTTTTCTTGAAATAAATACCCAGAAATGGAACTGCTGGATCATATGGTAGTCCTATTTTTAATTTTTTGAGGAACCACCATACTGTTTTTCATAGTGGCTGCACCAATTTACATTCCTACCAACAGTGCCCAAGGATTCCTTTTCTCTACATCCTCACCAACACTTGTTATTTCTTGTCTTTTTGGTAAGAGCCAATCTAACAGGTGTGAGGGAATATTATTTTTTAAATAATAATAAAATTTCCCAAGGTTGAAAGGAGACAAAAATCTTCAAAATGATAGGACTTTCAAAGTACTGATTTTCAAAAACCCTAAATTTGCATGAAATTGCATAACACTGAAAACAGAAGACTCAATAAGCTTCCCAAGAGAAAAATCAAGTTACCTAACAAAAGAATGAGAAGCAGAATTAGAGTTAAGATTCTAGAAGATAATGGACTGCCTCAAAATTGTGAAGAAAAATAAAGTTCAAACTAGAATCCCAATGAACCAAACTAAATTTGAAAAAAATGAAGGCATATAAAATAAATGTTAAGATCTTAAACCAAGATTTGAGGATTTGGCTCTAGTAAAGTGAGGAAATATCCCCCAAGAAAGAAAAAACATGGGATGCAGGAAACAGTGCACCCAACCCAAGAGAGCAACAGAGAGAAACCCCACAATGGCAGCCATGAAAAAAATCTAGAGCACAACTAGTCTGGACCAGAAAAAGAAAAAGAAAGAAAAAAAAAAAGGTTCCAAAGAGTGGTGTTTGAGGAAAAAGGAAGATTAACAAACTAGACATTTTAAGACAGTTTAAGACACCAGAAAAATTTACAGATAAGACAAAGGCAGAGAAAACATGAAAAAGTGTTAGAAATTTTAAGGGAAAAAAGTGTTACAAGAAAGGAACTGTAATCATGGTTCTATCCAGCACAGCAGACGATAATATTTACTTGGTCAAGATCATATAAAAGCTGCTTATTAATCTTCAACCTTTAGAATCAACTATAAACAAGACAGATAATTATGGCTAAGAAGAGAATATTAAATGTTTTCAAAATTTAAAACAGAAAAGCAATGTGAAAATGACAAAAATTGAGCAGTGGAAGGAGGAAGAGAAACCAAGGCAAAGGAAGGGGGTTTAATAATACTTGCCTTACGAGGTGGAGGAATAAAGTCCAAAACTGATGGGATATGAAAAAAGGTTTAAGTTTAAAGTTAAGGAACTAACCAGTAGAAAACCCAAAAACTGGAAAGGGGAAAAGAAAAGAAATGTAGGGCATAAGTTAACTGAATCTTTATCACAGCATAATCTTTATGTCTTTATACAGCAAAATGTCTAAAGTGAGTAAATCAAATAGTAGTATAAGGGCTTCCCTGGTGGCGCAGTGGTTGAGCGTCCGCCTGCTGATGCAGGGGACACGGGTTCGTGCCCCGGTCCGGGAAGATCCCACATGCCGGGGAGCGGCTGGGCCCGTGAGCCATGGCTGCTGAGCCTGCGCGTCCGGAGCCTGTGCTCGCAACGGGAGAGGCCACAACGGTGACGAGGCCCGCGTAACGCAAAAAAAAAAAAAAAAAAATAGTAGTATAAAAGTATCACTTAGCATTATGGAGACAATGAGCAGAACAAAGGAATATAACACTTAAAAATAAAATAATTCCCTCTCAAAGCAGGACTCAGGAGGCCTGAAGACTGTAGCTGTTCATTTAAATCCTTCTGTTTCTATACTCTGATATTTTTGGTCAACTACATGCATTACCCCACTAAAGGAAATTTTTAAGTGTTTAGCATAAGTGAAAAATATGCTTAAAAAGAAGGCAATGAGACTAAAAAAGGCATTTTTGGTAGCTGAGTGATATAGATTACTTTTTAAAGTTTTTTAATATTTAAATTTTCTACAATGAGTGTATCATATATATATCTTTATTAATAAAAGTTTAAATGAGAGCTGAAGTTGAAACTATTTTTTCAGAGCTTGGCTACATAAAGGAGAGAGGGCTACAAACATCTGGATAAGGATACAAGGTTAAGGTGAATGGCTTTTTCTGTTTTTAAGTATGAAAAGTCTTGACCATGTTTCTAATATGAAAGGAGGATATCAAAAGATAACTGAAAACACAAGTCAGAGAAATTGAATCTTTAAGGGAAAGACTAGTCTTGAATCAAAGAAGGTACATTTCTTTTCATGTCAGTTTGGATACATTTATAGTTAAGTTGGTAGATGTGAAGATAGGAAGTTGAAGCAGTTCATGGTGGGTTTTTTGTTGTTTTTTTTAACATCTTTATTGGAGTATAATTGCTTTACAATGTTGTGTTAGTTTCTGCTGCATAACAAAGTTAATCAGCTGTATGTATACATACATCACCATATCCCCTCCCTCTTGCGTCTCCCTCCCACCCTCACTATCCCACCCTTCTAGGTGGTCACAAAGCATGGAGCTGATCTCCCTGTGCTGGTCTCCCTGTGTTATGCAGCTGCTTCCCACAAGCTATCTATTTTACACTTGGTAGTGTATATATGTCAATGCTACTCTCTCACTTTGTCCCAGCTTACCCTTCCCCCTCCCCGTGTCCTCAAGTCCATTCTCTACGTCTGCGTCTTTATTCCTGTCCTGAAGCAGTTCATGTTTGAGAGCCTCAAATTTTTTCCAAGAAGAGACAAAAATCTGCTTAAGGAGAGAAGCCAGGAATGCTAAACACCCTGCAATGCATAAAACCACCCTAACTCCCTAAAGAAAGAGTAGACTGAAGAAGCAGGTCTCAACGGTACCTGGGGATCTATGAGCTCTACAAAGTCCTAGCTAGTTTCAAAATAATATTAAGACATTATGTGCCTTTTTCACTCATTCTCCCAGAATTGTAGAGTGGAATTTTCCAGGGACTAAATGATATGTGATGATTTCACTCTTAAGATTAATGGGGTGTGCACATATGTATTCTCATTTTTTAATTCTTGGGGTCCTCAAGAATTAAGACTGTAAAGGGGTCCTAAGACCAAAAAATTTGAGAATCAAATTTGAGAATCACTGCACTAGTGAATTCTGTAAGGATATTCTAAATTTTTAATCTTTGCAAATAACCACTTTTTGTTTGTTCCTCTCTAATGAACAGCAATAAAACTCTTGAAACAAAAAAACTGAAAAACATCATATTCTGCAGGCTGTTTTTGAAAAAGAAAAATCTAAGAGATGAATTTAGACATAAAGTGGAAAAGACTGAAAAAATAGAAAACAGGACATTCAGGAGAAACTTGACTTGGGGAAGGATTTTATCCCCCTTGACAATTCTCATCAACCTAAAGGAAAAAGAATGCCCATTGTTTTCATTATAATCTAGAAACTTATTTTAGTTTCAGAAAGTTCCTAGAAGGTCATTTACTTCCTAGCTAATGAAAAAAAAAAATCCCTCCTTATAATATCCCTAAATAAGATGATCATCTAGCCTCTGTTTAAACGCTTCCCTGAAAGGAGAATTCTCTATCTCACAACACCTAAATGCAATTTTATAAAACATTTATCAGGTTCACAAGGTTCCCAGACTACAAAGTTCCATTAACTACTTTATTAACCACTTATTTAAAAGATTTTAAATGAGTGTGATGGAAATACTACTAAAATATTTTTCTTTTTCATTTCAAGTATGAAAAACATGCCTATTATTAGTCTTTCCTTTGTATAGCTCTTAGTAATGTTTTAATAAGAAGTGGTAAGTTTCTAAACTTGACCCTAGAACAAAATTTAGTACTTCTTAACCCTGGCTGCAAAACAAAATCAAGTGGGAAAAAATTTTAAACACAAACGTATATAAAAGCCTGTACCAAATCTCTCAAATCAGAATCTCTAGGGTATGAGTTCTAAGAAACTGGTCTTTTTAGTTTTGGTTTGTTTTTCGGTTTTTTATTGATAGCTCTATGGGTGCTTATCTTAGATCAATTAGATCTATCAGCACTGGTCATCCCAAAACACCAAGGGCCAGTATTTTCAAATTCTAACAAAATATGGTTTTAAAAAATTCAACATCTGGTTCAATAACACTTCTAAATATATTATACTCAACAGCGTACATGGCAGTTTACGCTGTACATGTCTGAAGTCAATAATTATGAACAGGGCAAAATAATTTATTCATTATTAGACATACTCATCATCTAGAGAGGAAAGTTGTAGAAGATGTTTTTAGTGCATAGGTTTCATTACAGGTATACCTGATTCTCTTGTTCTATACAACAACTCTTCTGGGAAAAGATTCTGGAAAATAATACTAACCAATTACACTGCACCTAGAGTTTATAAAGTGCTTTCTCCTTTATTTTCCTTCTTGACCCTCCCAACAATCCTGTGAGTAACACATGTGGGTAACATCCCCATTTTACAGGTAAAGAAACTAAAACTGCTGCGGATCTAGCAGATTAAACAAAGACCCCAATCTTCTGAGTATACATTCAGTACCTTCCAGTAGACACCTGTGTCTTTCCACTCCACCCCCCACTACAACTTAAAAAAATTGTGGGAGCTTTTCCTGCAATGTAAACTTCACTAGTAAGGGTAGAGAAAAACAAACGCGCATCTTTAGTTTGTTTTTAGAACGTGACTGACCGAAACCAAACCAATTTGACCTGTTCTTGCTACGCCTGCTTTGGTCCACTTTTGTCCCCCTAACTTTTATTTTTTAATCAAACATTTTAGTTTGTGATAATTGTAGATTTATATGCAGTTGTAAGAAATAATAAATTCCATGTAACTCTTACCAAGTGGAAGCATCTTTGATTTAGCATTTTATACTACAGAATAGTATCACAACCAAAAATATTTGATACCAATATTTCCATCATCACAAGGATCCCTCACATTGCCCTGTGCCCTTAATTTTTAAATCCTCATCTTAGGCAACATTTGGAAGTAAATACTCATTAAGTCCCTATTCAGCTTTATCCATTCAAAATAAGAGAACTGTCTTCATAAGCCATTAAAAAAAACCTCATGTTACACGAAGTACTGGTTAGGATTGTCACCACATAATGTAAGATTCTTAAGCCATTACTACAATATCCTTTGCATAATGGGATTTTTCAAGCTAAGACTGCAGTTCTAGTTTCATGAAACAAAAATTTTAACAGATATGCATACTGAATGATTCCATTATATAAAGTTCTATTCAAAATTAAAGTGAACAGTAACTAGGGAGAGGGAAGACTGAGAAAGGCTACATGTGAGCTTCCTAGAGAGAAGTATTCTACACCATGATAGGCTTATGAGAAACACAGTTATATCCATTTTTCAGAACCGTACTGGAGGGCTTCCCTGGTGGCGCAGTGGTTGAGAGTCCACCTGCCGATGAAGGGGACACGGGTTCGTGCCCCGGTCCGGGAGGATCCCACATGCCGCGGAGTGGCTGGGCCCGTGAGCCATGGCCGCGGAGCCTGCGCTTTCGGAGCCTGTGCTCCACAACGGGAGAGACCACAGCAGTGAGAGGCCCGCGTACCGCAAAAAAAAAAAAAAAAAAAAGTACTGGAATTAGGCAATGGTTTCTTAGATACGACATCAAAAACACAAGCAAAAGAAGAAAAAGGGATAAATTAAACTTCATCAAAATTAAAAACTTCTGTGCTTCAAAGGGCATCATCCGCCAAAAAAAAAAAAAAAAAACGGGGGCTTCCCTGGAGGCGCAGTGGTTGAGAGTCCGCCTGCCGATGCAGGGGACACGGGTTTGTGCCCCGGTCTGGGAGGATCCCACATGCCGCGGAGCGGCTACGCCCATGAGCCACGGCCGCTGAGCCTGCGCGTCCGGAGCCTGTGCTCCGCAACGGGAGAGGCCACAGTGAGAGGCCCGGGTACTGCCAAAAAAAAAAAAAAAAACAAACAAAGGACACCATCAAGTGAAAAGACAACCCACAAGAGAAAATAATTGCACATCATACATCTGATGAGGGACTTGTATCCAAAATATACAAAGAATGCTTACAACTCTCAGTAAAAAGAGAAATAATCCAATTTTTTTTTAAATAGGCAAAGGACCTGAATAGACAGTTCTTCAAAGAAGGTACACAACAGGTCAATAACTACAAAACATGCTCAACAACATTACCCATCGGGGTAATGTAAATCAAAACCACGAGGAGATACCACTGCACACCCACTAGGATGATTATGATCAAAAAGACAGACAAGTACAAGCAAGGATGTGGAGAAACTGTAACCCTCATAGTTGCTGGTGAGGCTGTAAAAAGGTGGAGGGTCTTTGGAAAATGGCTTGACATTTCCTCAAAACATTAAACACAGAGGTATCACCTGACCCAGCAATTCCACTCCTAGTTACATACCCAAGAGAAATGGAAGCACGTGTCCATACAAACCCTGTACATGTTATGTTTATAGTAGCATTATTCATAATAGCCAAAAAGTGGGGAAAAAACAATGTCAATCAACTGATGAATGAATGAACAAAATGTAGTACATACAATGAAATCTATTTTAGCCATAAAAAGGAAGTACTGATATGTGCTACAACATGGATATACTCTGAAAACATTACGCTAGGTGAAAGAAGCCAAACACAAAAGGCCACAAAAATGTATGAGTCCATTCATATGAAATGTCCAAGACAGACAAATATAAACACAAAAAGTAGATTAGTGGTTGGCCCAGGTAGGGAGGAATGGAGAGTGACTACTAATGGATACACTTTCATTCTGGAGTAATAAAATGCTCTGAAATTAGATAATGGTGACGGTTGTGCAACTCTGAATATACTAAAAATCACTGAATTATAACTTAAAAGGGTATATACATGTGAGTTATGTATATATAAATATAATACATGCATTATATCTCAATTAAACTATTATTAAAAGTGTAGAGTTAAGATCTTCAAGATGTGTAAATTTTCCCTCAAAAAACTTTAAAAAATAATAAAAACAAAGGAGTGGGGGGGTAGAAGTACAGATGAAACAAGCATGGATACAAAACAGTTCATTATACTTCTATTCACTTTGTATATGTTTGAAATTTTTTGAGTAAAAATAACAAAATAAATTTTTTAAAATAACAAGGTAAACTAATTTTCCTAAAATCCATTTTTGTTGTTTTTGACAAAGGAAAAAGAAACTTACATCTTAAAAAGACCAGAGACATTGATACCTTCACTATTCTTTTGCAATGTTATATGAAAACAGAGAAATGACAGAAGACGTGATGCGTGGCAAAAATGAAGATTACTTCATCTTAAAAATGTACAAAGAGAACTTGACTCTCCCTAGTTCAAAGATAGTTCTGAATCTCCTTAGTTCAAAGACAGTTCCTTAGTTCCTGTGGTTTCCATGGTTGATGGGTGTGACAATGCCTAATAAATGGATGCAATACTGTGCTGTCCAATACAGCAGTCACATATGGCCATTTAAATTTTAGTTTTAATGAAATAAATTCAATTATCAGCCTCACCAGTTACATTTCTAGCGTTCAACACCACATTGGCCCATGGCTATCATACTGGATACAGCAGATATAGATAACTGCCATCATTGCAGAAAGTTCTATTGGACAACACTACTCGAATACATAAAAAACATCCAAAGAGAAACTACCATATTCCAATTTAGGATTGCTATACTGTATTTTGCTGCAAGAAACAAATCTTGAAGAACACGGGAAACAAAGCATAAAAATATCAACCAAGGAGTATCATTCACGGAAGTTTAGACTAACTAAAGCTGCAATTAAATTTTACTTTCAGAACCACCAAGCTACAGATGTTAGCCATGGCAACTGCTCAGAGGCAAATTTCCCCATCTGTTAAAATAGATTATCACTATACTGCCAGTTTCCTAAAGTCAGATGTAAAGATTATGCTGAAATACAAATAAAGCAAATTATCCTTTCAGTCAAAGATCTAATGAAAAGGTATATTTATAATCCATGACATCAAAGAACTTATGACCCACAGCAAAATACAAAGGATAAAATTCCTTTCCTAACTGAGCTTTGAGGTAACAGGCATAATTAAAAGCATAATTAAATATATTTTGTTTCATCTAGAAAAAAAGTTTAACCAGATGATTTCTATACTTCTAGTTCTAAAATTGTGTGTGCATTTCATCATGATAGGTATAGATTTCCGTTAATGCCCATTGACATGAATATGCAGTTATCAGGAAACAGGTGCACTCTTAATTCAAATACTTCAGAATATTTTTAGCACTTAAAAAAAATGAAGGCGAGCAAATTTACAATATGAATTCAAATAGATTTTTATATTAGGAATCTAAAAAAAAAAGTTTCACCTTGTATTCCCTTTGCAAGCTATCACTACAAATGCTTGGAGTGTGAATAACATTCCAAATATCAAGAATAGAAAAGACATTTAAAATCAGCTCTTTCCTTGCCAAAACTACTGGGCACTTACAGCTGTTCGTCAAAATGGCTCCATTTAAAGCATTTCAAACCTCTGAAAAGGTCACTCAATAATTTAAGTACATTTTATTTTACCCACATTAAATACTTTTAAATTCACTGTCTTTGCAATCCACTGCTCAAAAAAGAAATTCTCAAGGGAGAATGAAAACATGGAAATTGAAACCAGCCTATAGGCAAAGTGTACAGAAGGGTCACCTGGAATCAATCTGAAGGAGAAAGTTACTACTACCGGAGCATCTGGAGTCAAATTAAATCAGGCACTATTTACATATTTCTAGTTCTATACTGACCTCACATGGTGCTTTCTTACGTTATACACAGGTCTACCTAGGTTTATATATTTGAATTAGTAAATGGGTTCTATCTTTAACCAAGTTCAATGTTTTAAAGAATAGAATAGCATTCCATATCCCTTTACCCATTGTTCAGGAACCCTCACAGTTCGTCAAATCACCCCGATAAATCCATCTGTTCCCTCTAGCTGCTTCCAAAGAAAAATTCTAGCAACCAAGGACGCCAGACTGTAAAACACATAGTTAAGAGTTCTGGCACTATTAAAACATGTTAAGAAATCTTGGCAAATTAGTTAAAATCCCTTCAACCGTGAGTACCTCAGTTGTAAAAATGAATACAATACTACAAATCTACATCCAAGCAGGCATACGAGTTAGATTTAATTAAACAGAAAACTGTCTCAAATTTTTGGTGGGCTCCGAATATAAGGTACCTCTCCCCCATCTCACACTTTCCCTTCCACTTCTTCCCCTTAAGCTTTCAGGGTTTGCTCTCACGTTCTACTTAGTGTTCCCCTTATCCTCCTACTCCATCCTGCCCTTCTACTCTACCCCCATACTCCAATTCCATGCAATTCCACCACCCTCCCGTTTCATGCTGCTACTTCCCTTTGCGGCCCCTAAGGTCCCAGGCAACCCCTGCACTCTGGTCCCCCTCATCTCCCTCAGTCCCCATTTCCTCACGGCTCCTCCCTTCGGTTCCCCACCCCCTCATCACCAGGTTCATCCTGCCCCTCCAACCGTCTCCCGCCCCCAGGTTCCTTCCTGCCCCTCCAAACACAGCTTCCCCGTCTCAACGTTTCATCTTGCTCCTCCAACCGACTTCCCCAACGCCCTGCTCGCTCCTTTAGTCCCTATTTTCTCCAACACCCAACTGACTGCCCCTTTCCATCCATTCTTTTCGACATATGCAAGGCACCCCCATACGTACACTGGAGCCCCCACCCCCACCTCGAGCCTCCATCTTTCCCTTTTATACTTGCTTCCTTTCTTCCTCCTCCCCACCCCCTCCACCTCCTCCGGAAGAGCCTGGTTCCCAGGCCAAGGTCTCTCACCTCATTCGGTCACTTCAGTGGTGCCAACCGCTTCATACAGGAAAAAACAACCAATCACGACCCCGTGGGCGCTTCCCCTGCGAGTCCGAGCACTTACCGGGCACCCGCCCCACCAGGCACCCCGCACATACACACGCACAAACCGAGGACCTGGGGACGAAGGTTGGGGGGGGAGAGAGTGAGCGTTCTTACACCGGCCTCAAACACAGCCCACTTCACTACAACCCTTCGCCATTTTGGTTTCCCGCGGACTGCCGGTGCATTCTGGGAGCTCAGAGAGACTCCGGGACCGAATGGCAGCTCTCCAGAGCCGCGAGGGGGCGGAGACTGTGTGGTAAGCGCGGAAGAACACCGTGCCCTGCGTCCGCGGCAGGGACTGAACAAAGAAGGACTCTTTAACTTTGCGGTGGGGATAAGTCCTTCCGCCGCCGGCGCTAACACAATAGTGAACGCTGAGCTTGGGACCCTAGGCTGTACTGCTGCTGTTTGTGTTGCAGAGGGAAGATAGTGTCCAACTTTCACGCTGCATGTTCTGTTCCTGAGAAATAGGACGGTGCTCGCTACGTCTTGCCTTGCCAGTATCCCTTCTGTGGAGAAAATCTCTTATCTTCACCCTGAGACCTGCTGTTCGAATTTCATTCAGCGCGGAAAAGACCCTGGATGTCAGAATTATATTTTGTTCGGCGATTATTGTCCAGCCCCAAATTCCTTCCTATCAGAAGCTGCTTATATAGAAGATTTTCGGACTTTTTTTCCCTGACGATGAAAGGTTTCTCTGTTTATTTGCTTTGCAAATCCTTACTAATTGTGATGAAATCTGAGAATAATTTCGTGCAAAGTGGTTTATTTTAGGAATACAGAACTTTTTCGTACTAGGGCAGACCCTTAGCTGCCGACAGAGGTTCCAAGTGACAGACAGAGAGTGCATGCTTGTCTCTGTGACTTCTACTTAGATAAAACCCAGCTCCTCTTAGTAGCCACATGAGGGACCTTTGTTTATAACTTTGTCAAAATATTTTAAAAATCATTTTATATTTTGTGTCATATTACATCACAGGGATAATTAGTACCATGTTTTTCAATCTGTTTAAGAAGACAGCTTCAGTCTATCTGCTACCCTTCAAGTTTCATTTTGAACTCTGTGATAACATAGTTTCTCAAAAATATATCTTCAATGCCCTTCACACTTTTTGGTTGAGTAGAGTTTAACTTTAAAAAAAGTAGATGCAGTCCAAAAATGGATAAAGATATTACACAAACAGGTATATTTGCTGTGCATCTAAGCCTAGTCACAGAATATCAGTTTTAGAGAACATTTGGTCTAAATTCTCCTCAACATTTCTCTCAAGTGGTCAGCAACCCTCAGCTTCAACATCTTCAGTGGTTCAGTACCTCAGAGGCAGTCATTTCAATTTCACAAACACTAATAACTAGAAAGTTATTCCTTGTATAGATGTACAATCTGCCTTCCTATAATTTCCACTTACTAGTATAACTTTTGGCTTCTTTAGCCACACGAAAGTGTTCTAATTTCTTATACATTAGAGAAGTCAATGATGCCTGTCTTTTTGAAATTTAAAAAAAAAAAGCTTGCTATTTGCCTATGTAAACATATAAGTACAAGAGGGCAATCATTTAATTTGAGGAAGCCAGGTGCTCAGGGAATAAAGGGCACTGAGGGAGGCACAGTAAAAAAAATTCCTGTAACTGTGGTCGTAGGAATTTCTGGGGACTTCCCTGGTGACACAGTGGTTAAGAATCTGCCTGCCAATGCAGGGGACACGGGTTCGAGCCCTGGTCCGGGAAGATCCCACATGCCACGGAGCAACTAAGCCTGTGCGCCGCAACTACTGAGCCTGCACTCTAGAGCCCGCGAGCCACAACTACTGAAGCCCTTGTACCTAGAGCCCGTGCTCCACAACGAAGAGTAGCCCCGCTCACCACAACTAGAGAAAGCCCACGTGCAGCAATGAAGACCCAAAGCAGCCAAAAATAAGTTAAAAATTTTTTAATATATATATTTTTACAGAGTGAAGTAAGTCAGAAAGAGAAAAACAAATACCGTATATTAACGCACATATGTGGAACCTAGAAAAATAGTACAGATGAACCAGTTTGCAAGGCAGAAATAGAGACACAGATGTAGAGACCAAACGTATGGACACCAAGGGGGGAAATTGGGGGTGGGGGGACTAATTGGGAGATTGGAATTGACATATATACACTAATATGTATAAACTAGATAACTAATAAGAACCTGCTGTATAAAAAATAAATAATTTTTTTCATCTTTATTGGAGTATAATTGCTTTACAATGGTGTGTTCGTTTCTGCTTTACAACAAAATGAATCAGTTATATATATACATATGTTCCCATATCTCTTCCCTCTTGCGTCTCCCTCCCTCCCACCCTCCCTATCCCACCCCTCCAGGTGGTCACAAAGCACCGAGCTGATCTCCCTGTGCTATGCGGCTGCTTCCCACTAGCTATCTACCTTAAGTTTGGTAGTGTATATATGTCCATGCCTCTGTCTCCCTTTGTCACAGCTTACCCTTCCCCCTCCCCATATCCTCAAGTCCATTCTCTAGTAAGTCTGTGTCTTTATTCCTGTTTTACCCCTAGGTTCTTCATGACATTTTTTTTTCTTAAATTCCATATATACGTGTTAGCATACGGTATTTGTGTCTCTCTTTCTGACTTACTTCACTCTGTATGACAGACTCTAGGTCTATCCACCTCATCACAAATAGCTCAATTTCGTTTCTTTTTATGGCCGAGTAATATTCCATTGTATATATGTGCCACATCTTCTTTATCCACTCATCTGATGATGGACACTTAGGTTGTTTCCATCTCCGGGCTATTGTAAATACAACTGCAATGAACATTTTGGTACATGACTCTTTTCGAATGTTGGTTTTCTCAGGGTATATGCCCAGTAGTGGGATTGCTGGGTCATATGGTAGTTCTATTTGTAGTTTTTTAAGGAACCTCCATACTGTTCTCCACAGTGGCTGCATCAATTTACATTCCCACCAACAGTGCAAGAGGGTTCCCTTTTCTCCACACCCTCTCCAGCATTTATTGTTTCTAGATTTTTTGATGATGGCCATTCTGACTGGTGTGAGAAGATATCTCATTGTAGTTTTGATTTGCATTTCTCTAGTGATTAGTGATGTTGAGCATCCTTTCATGTGTTTATTGGCAGTCTGTATATCTTCTTTGGAGAAATGTCTATTTAGGTCTTCTGCCCATTTTTGGATTGGATTGTTTGTTTTTCTGTTATTAAGCTGCATGAGCTGCTTGTAAATTTTGGAGATTAATCCTTTGTCAGTTGCTTCATTTGTAAATATTTTCTCCCATTCTGAGGGTTGTCTTTTGGTCTTCTTTATGGTTTCCTTTGCTGTGCAAAAGCTTTGAAATTTCATTAGGTCCCATTGGTTTATTTTTGTTTTTATTTCCATTTCTCTAGGAGGTGGGTCAAAAAGGATCTTGCTGTGATTTATGTCATAGTGTCCTGCCTATGTTTTCCTCTAAGAGTTTGATAGTTTCTGGCCTTACATTTAGGTCTGTAATCCATTTTGAGCTTATTTTTGTGTATGGTGTTAGGGAGTGATCTAATCGCATAGTTTTACATGTACCTGTCCAGTTTTCCCAGCACCACTTATTGAAGAGGCTGTCCTTTCTCCACTGTACATTCCTGCCTCCTTTATCAAAGATAAGGTGACCATATGTGCGTGGGTTTATCTCTGGGCTTTCTATCCTGTTCCATTGATCTATCTTTCTGTTTTTGTGCCAGTACCATACTGTCTTGATTACTGTAGCTTTGTAGTATAGTCTGAAGTGAGGGAGCCTGATTCCTCCAGCTCCGTTTTTCGTTCTCAAGATTGCTTTGGCTATTCGGGGTCTTTTGTGTTTCCATACAAATAGTGAAATTTTTTGTTCCAGTTCTGTGAAAAATGCCACAAGCAGAGACTAAAGTTGTGCAACCATCACCACAATCCAGTTTTAGGATGTTTCCATCACCCTAAAAGAATTCATTATGCCTGTTTGCAATCAATCCTTGTTCTGACTTCCAAACTCAGGCAATCTGTTATCTGTCTCCATAGAAATGCCTTTTCTGGCCATTTCATAAATGGACTCACACAGTATGTCGTCTTTTGGTCTGACTTCTTTCACTCAGCACAATGTTTTTGAGGTTCATCCACATTGTACCATGTGTCTCTTGTTCTTTCCTTTTCATTGCTGAATAGTACTCCATTGTATGAATGTGCCATATTTTGTTTATTCATTCACCAGTTGATGCACATTTGAATTGTTTCCAGTTTGGGGCTATTATGAATAATGATGCTATGAATATTTGTGTACAAGTCTTGTGTAGATACTTGTTTTTACTTTTCTTGGATCGATTCCTAGAAGTGGAATTGCTGCATTGTATGGTAAGTTTATGTTTAAGCTATTGAGATACTGCCAAAGTGTTTTCCAAAGTGTAAGCAATGAGAGAGAGTTCTGATTTCTCCACATCCTCACCAATACTTGTTATTGTCTATCTTTTTTATTTTACTGACTCCAGTGGGAGTGAAGTCGTTTCCTTTCATGGTTTCAATCTGTATTTCCCTAATGGCTAATGATGTTGAGCATCTTTTCATGTGCTTATTAGCCATTCTTATATCTTGTTTGGTGAAACATATATTCAAATCTTTTAACCACTTTTTTTTAACACCTTTATTGGAGTATAATTGCTTTACAATGGTGTGTTCGTTTCTGCTTTATAACAGAGTGAATCAGCTATATGTATACATATATCCCCATATCTCCTTCCTCTTGCGACTCCCTCCCACCCTCCCTATCCCACCCCTCTAGGTGGACACAAAGCACCGAGCTGATCTCCCTGTGCTGATCTCCCTGTGCTATGCATCTGCTTCCCACTAGCTATCTATTTTACATTTGGTAGTGTATATATGTCCATGCCACTCTCTCACTTCGTCCCAGCTTACCCTTCCCCCTCCCCGTGTCCTCAAGTCCATTCTCTATGTCTGCGTCTTTATCCCTGTCCTGCCCCTAGGTTCTTCAGAACCATTAAAAAAATTTTTTTGGATTCCATAAATATGTGTTAGCATACAGTATTTGCTTTTCTCTTCCTGACATATTTCACTCTGTATGACAGACTCTAGGTCCATCCACCTCACTACAAATAACTCAATTTAGTTTCTTTTGATGGCTGAGTAATATTCTAATGGTGTCTTTTGAAGCACAAAAGTTTCTTAATTTTGATAA
The DNA here is from genome assembly GCF_039906515.1 of Pseudorca crassidens. NCBI lineage: Eukaryota > Metazoa > Chordata > Mammalia > Artiodactyla > Delphinidae > Pseudorca > Pseudorca crassidens. Next base: position 81,497,874 of record NC_090297.1, on the reverse strand, counting down.
AGTTCAATGGATCTTTTTTCAATGCCATATGCTTTTGATGTTATAGCTAAGAACTCTTTGCCTGACCCAAGATCACAAAGATTTTCTATTATGTTTTCTCATGGAAGTTTTATAGGTTTAGCTCTTACATTTAAGTCTATGATCCATTTGAGTTAATTTTTGTGTATACTGTGAGGTATGGGCCTGTATTCATCTTTTTGCATGTAAATTTTTAATTAGAGAAACAAACTCTTGTTGTGTTAAACCACTGCAATTTGGAGTTGTCTGCCACCCAGCATATTTTAATTTACTCTGACTGAAACAATCTAGATATGTTAATATGTAACAGAACTCAATAATAGCATTGAGCTCTCTACCATATTCAAAGCCAAAAATGAAAAATACAAAAATTTGAGAATATTCAAAATATTAGGTAATTCTCAAAATTTATAAAAATTTATATAATTGAAAAATCACAGAGAATGTTATAAAATACTGTGTTTATAAACGTACAAGCTCTCAATTATTAGCTATTATTCTCTGTGGAGAAAGACTAGAAGATCTTTTACATTATTCATTGTGCAGAGATAGAAATATGAATAACTAGACAAGTCAGAGACATCAAAGAAACACATTCTGTAAAAAAAAAACAAAAAAAACCCAACAATGGTTCTGATGAACCTAGGGGCAGGACAGGAATAAAGATGCAGACATAGAGAGTGGACTTGAGGACATGGAGAGGGGGAAGGGTAAGCTGGGACGAAGTGAGAGAGTGGCATGGACATATATACACTACCAAATGTAAAATAGATAGCTAGTGGGAAGCAGCCACATAGCACAGGAAGATCAGCTTGGTGCTTTGTGACCACCTAGAGGGGTGGGATATGTAGGGTGGGAGGGAGAAGTAAGAGGGAGGAGGTATGGATATGTATGTATATGTATAGCTGATTCACTTTGTTATACAGCAGAAATTAACACACCATTGTAAAGCAATTATACTCCAATGAAGATGTTAAAAAAAAAAAAAGGAAACACATTCTGTGTCCTTATAGTGTTTGCTTTCATTGGTCTGAAAAGGGAAATGGATCTGAAATATATATAAAAAAATAAAGAATGTTTTCATAATAATCAAATCAAAAGGATTTGTTAAAATTCCTTTCCTTTTTATCCAAAACTGAAACGTCCATATGTAACATGAACATTGTTTTTAAACCCAGTTATTTGTTGTAAAAATATATATAGCAAATTTAAACCCCTCATATAATACATCTTAAAATATAGCATGCCCATTATCAATTTATTACCTACCATTTCCAAATTCACCCTTCATTACTTGTTTTGTGAAAATGGATGTGGACCCTTTAAATATTTTTCCCTCACCAGCTGGCAGAATGTTAAGCTTTGTCAGAGGAGAGTGCTGGAGAGACCGTGCCATGTAAAATGGTTTTCCTACTACAGTAAAGTATCACATCACACGGGTCAGAATGGCCATCATCAAAAATCTACAAACAATAAATGGTGGAGAGGATGTGGAGAAAAGGGGACCCTCTTGCGCTGTTGATGGGAATGTAAATTGATAGAACCATTATGGAGAACAGTGTGGAAGTTCCTTAAAAAACTGAAAGTAGAGCTACCATATGACCCAGCAATCCCACTACTGGGCATATACCCTGAGAAAACCATAATTCAAAAAGAGTCATGTACCACAATGTTCATTGCAGCTCTATTTACAATAGCCAGGACATGGAAGCAACCTAAGTGTCCATCGACAGATGAATGGATAAAGAAGATGTGGCACATATATACAATGGAATATTACTCAGCCATAAAAAAATGAAATCGAGTTATTTGTAGTGAGGTGGATGGACCTAGAGTCTGTCATACAGAGTGAAGTATGTCAGAAAGAGAAAAACAAATACTGTATGTTAACACATATATATGGAATCTAAAAACAAAAAGTGGTTCTGATGAACCTAGGGGCAGGACAGGAATAAAGACGCAGACATAGAGAATGGACTTGAGGACACAGGGAGGGGGAAGGGTAAGCTGGGACGAAGTGAGAGAGTGGCATGGACATATATACACTACCAAATGTAAAATAGATAGCTAGTGGGAAGCAGCTGCATAGCACAGGGAGATCAGCTCGGTGCTTTGTGACCACCTAGAGGGGTGGGATAGTGAGGGTGGGAAGGAGACGCAAGAGGGAAGAGATATGGGGATATATGTATATGTATAGCTGATTCACTTTGTGATACAGCAGAAACTAACACAACATTGTAACACAATTATACTCCAATAAAGATATTAAAAAAATAAGAATAAAGTGGTTTTCCTTCCTGGTTCCAAAGTGTACTCTCAGCAGCCTCCCACAGTGTGCAAAGCTTCCCCAGAGCTGGGACCCTGTAGCATGTGCACATTCCTCAGGCTTGTCAAATCATCTTTCCCCTACCCTAATCCCAGAATAATTTACATGTGCTTCCATCAAATGATATTTGTGCTGTCTTGGCAGTCAAAAATTTAAGGCAAGTGAAAACTGTGTGTGCAGTCAAAACAAATCACTCAATTAAGAGTCATAAGGGACTTCCCTGGCGGTCCAGTGGTTAAGACTCCACGCCTCCATTGCAGGGTGCACAGGTTCGATCCCTGGTTGGGTAAAGTCCTGCATGTCACACAGCACGGCCCAAAAAAAAAAGAGTCAGAAGAACTAGGTTCCAATTCATGCTTGTGACATATCCTGCCTATGACAGAAGCTTTTGAAGATTAAATCAGCAAAAGCTAGGAGGAAGGGGATGAGAGAGAGAATTATCCAGTGGTAAGAAAAAGTAAAGCATCTTATCTGCTTTGCTCTGCTATTTTGTCCACTGAGTGTTCAAAGATGTAGACAAGAAAAGACAGAAAGCATGATGTGAGAGACAGAATAACAGAAGCAGGAACGCTGGAAGACAAAGGACATGAGTTGCTGGCCAGCCTCTCTCACTTTATTAGCTGAGTGATCTTGGGCAAGTTTCCTAAACTCTCACAGCCTGAGCTTCTTTGCTGAATTCAATGGGGAGGATAAGAATATCAACATTAAAGCTTTATCATTTGGATTAAATGAAATAATATATGTAAAAGTATTTTTTTCTCTTACAGCAGTTATTACATGTCTGACTCCCCTGATTCAACTGTGAGCTTCTTGAGGGTAGGAAGCCATTACTATTCTTTATATCCCTATTCCTGGAAACACATTTGGACCACAGATCTGCCTTTATATAAATAAAATTTTAAATGGGTATTTATTTAACAATAAATAACAGAAAAACTGTGCTACACAGTGTTCAGGACAGGGTACAAGCATTGATAATATATATCCACAAAGTGAGCTGGAGGGCTTAGAGTGTGGAGATAGTGCCATTAATAAGTAATTGAGATACACAAATGTACAGAGGTGTGAAGGGTGTGATGCATGTTAGGAATAAGAACAAATTTAGTGAAACCTACTGTGAAAGATAGAAATAGGATTGAAAGGTGGTTGGGTCTTATCGTGAGAGACCTCGTATGACAAGTGGTATCAGTCAAGACTTTTTTCATTGCAAGGGTCATGACTGTAACCAGAACAAGCCTTGGAAAGGTGAAAACCCTTGCCTTGGTGTTGCCTAGAAACAGAAACTAAAGAGATATAAGGATCCTCCGTCTCTCTCCCTCTCTCTCTCTCTCATCTCTTCTCTCTGAATGGTGTTTCATCTCTTCCTCTGCAGATGGCGTTCTCTGTTTAGTGGGAAACAGGGCTTTTAGGAAGGTTATATCTTCTAGAGGAACCAATTAAGAAAAGGGAATTTTCTACCTCTACCTCCTTCCCCCATCCCTACCCCCCACCTTTAGTGTACCAGCCAAAAAAATCCCAGTGAAGTATTCTGTTGGGCTAGGCTCGGGTCACATGCTTATCCTGAACCAGATGTTATAGGCAAGAAGATGAGATAGTCAACAAAAATTGAACCAATGCCCATCCCTGTAGCCAAAAGAGTGGAGTCTTATTAGCTGTCACCGCAAGAGGCAGAGTACTGGACTGGACTGGGAGATAAGATGTTTTCCCAAAGAAGGATTTGCTATTCTGGGCTATCAAAATATTTTAAATCTACTAACATGCAGTGAAGTTTGAACTTCCATTATTATAATAATAGTAATAATAATAATATTTATTGAATGTTTACCCTCTGCTAAGATGTGTGAAAAAGTACTTTACATATGCTACTTTATTTAATATTCCCAATATTATCAATTCCTGTTTTACAGGTAAAGCATCTGAGGTACAGAGAAGATAAGCAAATTGTCCAGGGTCACAGAACAGTAAGTGCAGATCTGAATCCGATTTTTGTTTGTTTGTTTTGGCAGCACTACGCAGCTTGCAGGATCTTAGTTGTCTGACCAGGGATTGAACCTGGGCCACCCCAGTGAAAGCGCCATGTCCTAACCATTGGACCATCAGGGAATTCCCTGAATCCAGTTTTGTTTGACTCTGGAGATGATTTTTTAATCACTATCCTATAGAGAAATAGGAGAATCATCAGAGGATTTTTAAATAAATCCATCCTTTAGAAATATCGCTCTGGTGGTAGTGTGGAAATTGGATTCAAGATGGGAAATACTGCAAATAAAGAGGCTGCTGCAACTGTCTAGGTGAGTAATGGCTGAAGGTCTGAACAGCAAGGAAAGAAGAGACATCAGAGACAGAAGGAGATGCCAACAAAACTTGGCAGTCACTGGAAGAGATAGGTGACAGAATGAATTGATTTGAGGATAATCTTTGAGGTCTGTGGCTTGAGTGAGGTGAGAGATGATGACTGTATTTCTTCGTATCTTCTTCCCTCTTTCCTTTCTTTCTTCCCTTCTTCATTTTTGCAAAGACTGGATAAGGTGGCTGATATTAAAATTAACCAAGATAGATAATAAAAGATATGGAACAATTTGAGGGAAAAGCTAATTAACTAAGTTCTGAACAATTTGAGTTTAAGGTGCCCATGGGATATTAAAATAAGATGTCAAGTATGCAGCAGGAAGTTCAGCTAGAGCTCAATAAAGGAGAGGGCTGGTATTAGATGGAAAGCTACACACCTAATCAAGCCTTGGTACTCCAGTCCAGTTTGCTTCACTAGTGTTCTTCCCTGTCTCTCCTATGCCAGGAACAAGGGTTTGGCAAAAATAGTAATTAAAAATGAATCAGAATATATTTAATTACATAATCTTGGCTATTCAAATTTAATTTCACAAAATGTACAAATTAAACTGGAGTATTTGAAGGATTACTGACAAAAGAAAACAGGAATGAATAAATAGGGTCAATTTGTGGATCTTGTTTCACCGCTGTCATTAGTTAATCATTATCTCTGTGGTAAGATTTTTTTTTCCTTCTTTATGTTCCTCTCTTTTTCCTAATTTTTCCACTCTTGTAATAGTTAAAAGGATATTTAAAACTCATGCAGTACAGTGATATAGGTTTCTGGTCATGTAACCTGTGAGAAAATGTAAATGCTGTCATCTAGGAGCGTTTGAAAGCTCCCAGGCTGTCAAAACGTGGGGAGCTCTCCAGGGTACTGGACTCCCTCTCTTGAAATTCTGACTGGTGAACCAGATCTTTATGTCTCTTCTGACTTATCTGTCCTTGGTCTACCCTGAATCCTGCCCTCTGATCAACTGGCTGTCTCAACTATGTCTTAACCTGCAACTTAGTTCTCTGGATGAGTTCCCAACAGGCTTTAACTGTTCATTTTATGCTGATGCCTTCAAAATCGGTAGAACCAGTAACTTTCTTCCCACCCAAACTCATCTGTTCCATTTCTGTTGACACTAACCTTCCTTAATTTATCTAACAAATGCTACTGAGTATACAAAGAAATGTAAAATGCAAAACTATAAAACTTACAGAAGATAATATAGGAGAAAGTCTTTGCGATTTGGGTTTGGCAATTTGCTTTTAGACGCACCACTAAAACCATGCTCCATGAATTAAAAAATCGATAAGTTGAACTTTATGAAAATTAACTTCACTCTGCAAAAGACACCGTTAAGAAAAGGAAATCAAGGAATGGGAGAAAATATTTGCAAAACACATCCAGTAAAGAACATATCCAAAAAATACAAAGAACTTTTAAAGCTCAACAATAAGAAAACAAAGAACCCAATTAAAAATGGGCAAAAAACCTGAACAGACAACTTACCAAAGAAGACATAAAGATGGCAAATAAAACATATGAAAAGATGCTCAACATCATACGTCATTAAGGAACTGCGAATTAAAACGATGAGATACTATTACACACCTATTAGAATGGCTAAAATCCAAAATGCTGATAAAACCAAATGCTGGTGAAGATGTAGAGCAGTAGGAACTCTTATCATTGCTGGAGAATGGTACAGGCACTTTAGAAGACAGTTTGGCAGTTTCTTACAAAACTAGGTACAGTCTTACCATATGATCTGGGAATCACAATCTTAGGTGTTTACCCAAATAAATATAAATATGTCCACACAAAAACTTGCACATGAATGGTTACATATGTTTGTAGCAAAACTAGAAGCAACCAACATGTCCTTCAACAGTTGAATGGATAAACAAACTATGGTACATCCTTACAGTAGGATATCATTCAATGATAAAAAGAAATGAGCTATGAAGCAATGAAAGGACATGGAGGAAACAAATGCATATTGCTAAGTGAAAGACGCCAGTCTGAAAAGGCTACACACTGTATGAGTTCAACACTGTGATATTCTGGAAAAGGCAAAACTATAGAGACAGTAAAAAGATCAATAGTTGCCAGAGGTTAGGGAGGAGAGAGAGGGAGGGATAAATAGGAAGAACACAGGAGATTTTTAGCGTCATGAAACTATTATGTATTACACTATAATGGTGGATCATGACATTATGCAGTTGTCAAAACCCATAGAACTATACAACACAAAGAATGAACCTTAATGTAAACTATGGACTTCAGTTAATGTTTCAATATTGTCTCTTTAATTCTAACAAAAATACCACGCTAAAGATATAATATGGGAAACCAGGGTGGGGGAGGGAACATTATATGGTAACTCTGTATATCTGCTCGATTTTTCTATAAACCTAAAACTTCTAAAAATTAAAATCTATTAATAAAAATATTATCTAATGTTTACTATATGTCAGCCATTGCACTGAAAACTGGGATTATTGGCCCTCTTGGCATTTCAATGTAGCATGTGGGTTGTAGGGGGGACAGATACTAATGAAATATTGTCACAAGTGCGTAATTACATGCTGCTGTGAATGAAAGCTTTGTGGGACTATGAGACCTTATACCTAGTGTGGAGGTCTAGGGAAGTCTTCCCTAAGGAACAGATGTTAGAACTATTATCTCAAGGATGAATAAGAGTTAATTAGTTGTGTGATTTTGTTTGTTATTTGTTTGCTTATTTGTTTGTTTACAGTATGGAGAGTCACCCCTTTTATTTATTTTTTTAAATTTTTTTTTCAGGAAAATACTGGTCTTAGAGCAGATTAGTTATTTGGTCTTTTTACATATGCACTTTTTTTTTTTTTTTTTTGCGGTACGCGGGCCTCTCGCTGCTGTGGCCTCTCCCGTTGCGGAGCACAGGCTCCGGATGCGCAGGCTCAGAGGCCATGGCTCACGGGCCCAGCCTCTCCGCGGCATGTGGGATCTTCCTGGACCAGGGCATGAACCCATGTCCCCTGCATCGGCAGGTGGACTCTCAACCACTGCGCCACCAGGGAAGCCCTGCTCTTTCTTTTGAATACACACAGCCAGGGGTTCTAATAGAGAATCTCTCTGTTTACTTTAAGCCTTCAGAGGATCTCACTGGATTGCTTTGTGTTTTGATCAAGTGTTATAGTGTATAGGCTGTTGTCCATGTTGAATTGTTACTTGCACTTCAGGTACAAAAATTAGTTAAAAATTAAAGACTTTAAAAGATAAAACTATAAAACTCTTAGAAGAAAACATACCTGTGACCTTGGATTAGATAATGGTTTCTTAGATATGATACCAATAGCACAAGTAAAGAAAAAATAGATAAATTGGACATCAAAATGAAAAAAAATTGTATTTCAAAGGACACTAACAAGAAAGTAAACAGGGGGACTTCTCTGGTGGCACAGTGGTTAAGAATACGCCTGCCAATGCAGGGGACACAGGTTCAATCCCTCGTCCAGGAAGATCCCACATGCCGCAGAGCAACTAAGCCCATGCGCCACAACTACTGAGGATGCCTTCTAGAGCCCGCGAGCCACAGCTACTGAGCCCACGCACCTAGAGCCCACGCTCCACAAGAGACGCTACTGCAATGAGAAGCCCGCGCAACACAACAAAGAGTAGACCCCACTCACTGCAACCAGAGAAAGCCCGCACGCAGCAACGAAGACCCAACACAGCCAAAAATAAATAAATAAATATATTAAAATAAGTAAATAAATTTATCTTAAAAAAATAATAAAGTAAATGGGAAAAAATATTTGGAAATCATATCTGATAAGGACATTTAATCAGAATATATAAAGAACTCAAATCTCTTATGAAAAGACCAACAATTTAATTGAAAATGGGCAAAGGATATGAATAGAAATTTCTCCAGAAACACAGGCAGTATGCTCTTTGACATTGGCCTTGGCAATATTTTTTTTTAATATGTCTCCTCGGGCAAGGGAAAAAAAGGCAAAAATAAACAAATGAGACTAGATCAAACTAAAAAGCTTTTGCACAGTGAAGGAAACTATCAACAAAATGAAAAGGCTGCCTACTGAATGGGAGAAGATATTTGCAAATGATATATCCGATAAGGGGTTAATATCCAAAATATACAAAGAACTCATACAACTCAATATAAAAAAAACAGCCAACTCAATTAAAAAATGGGCAGGGCTTCCCTGGTGGCGCAGTGGTTGAGAGTCTGCCTGCCGATGCAGGGGACACAGGTTCGTGCCCTGGTCCGAGAGGATCCCACACGCCGCAGAGCGGCTGGGCCCTTGAGCCGTGGCCGCTGAGCCTGCGCGTCCGGAGCCTGTGCTCCGCAACGGGAGAGGCCGCAACAGTGAGAGGCCCGCATACCACAAAAAAAAAAAAAAAAAAAAAAAGGGCAGAAGACCTGAATAAACATTTTTCCGAAGAAGACATACAGATGGCCAACAGGCACATGAAAAGACGTTCAACAACACTAATCATCACGGAAATGCAAACAATCAAAACCACAATAAGATATCATCTGTCAGAATGGATATTATCAAAGGAAAACAAGTGTTGGTAAGGATGTGGAGAAAAGGGATCCCTTGTGCACTGTTGGTGGGAATGTAAACTGGTGCAGCCACTATGGAAAATAGTATGGAGGATCCTCAAAAAATTAAAAATAGAACTACCATACAATCCAACAATTCCACACCTGGGTATATTTCTGAAGAAAACGAAAACACTATTTCAAAATGATATATGCATCCCTATGTTCATTGCAGCATTATTTGCAATAGCCAAGATATGAAGGCAACCTAAGTGGACATCAATAGATGAATGGACGAAGATGTGGTATATATACACAATGGAATATTACTGAGCCATAAAAAAGAATAAAATCTTGCCATTTGCAACATTTGGATCTAGAAGATATTATGTTAAGTGAAATAAATCAGACAGAGAAGACAAATACTGTATGATTTTACTTAGATGTAAAATCTAAAAAACAAAACAAGTGAACAAACAAAATGAAACAGAAACCAAGTCATAGATACAAAGAACAAACAGGTAGTTGCCAGAGGGGAAGTGGGTAAGGGGATAAAAGAGATTAAGAGGTACAAACTTCCAGTTACAAAATGTCACGGGAATGAAATGTACAGTGTGCAGAATATAGTCATATTTTTGTATAGTATCAGATGGTAACTAGACTTATTGTGATGATCATTTAAAATGTATAGAAATATCAAATCACTGTGTTGTGTGCCAGGAACTAACATAGTGTTATAGATCAATTATACTTCAAAAACAAACAGACAAACTTATAGAAAAGAGATAAGATTTGTGGTCATCAGAGACAGACAGTGGTGGGAGGAGGAACTGGATGAGGGTGGTCAAAAGTTACAAACTTCCAGTTATAAGATAAGTAAGTACTACGGACACAATGTACAACATGATTAATATAAGTAACACTGCTCTATCTTATATATGGAAGTTGTTAAGAGAGTAAACCCTAAGAGTTCTCATCGCAAGGAGAAAAAACTGTTTTTTCTTTTATTTTTTATCTATATGAGATGATGGATGTTCACTACACTTATTTTGGTCATCATTTCATGATGTATGTAAGTCAAATCATTATGCTGTTTACCTTAAATTTATACGGTGCTATATGTCATTATAGCTCAATAAAACTGGAAGGAAGAAATTAATTTTTTTTTTTTTTTGGCGGTACGCGGGCCTCTCACTGCTGTGGCTCCGAACGCGCAGGCTCAGCAGCCATGGCTCACGGGCCTAGCTGCTCCGCGGCATGTGGGATCTTTCCGGACCGGGGCACGAATCCGTGTCCCCTGCATCGGCAGGCGGACTCTCAACCACTGTGCCACCAGGGAAACCCAGAAATTAATTTTTTTAAAGAGCCTTAAAAAAACTATAATTTAGTTCTTTTAAAATTACTTATTCACTTTCTAGCATAGGGCAAATATTGTGGTAAACCAAGAAACATATTTAATCATGATAATCCCTTGTATTTCCTTTGTCATACATTATCTCATTTGATCCTTTAACAGCTTAATTTTGTTCTTCTGCTTAAAATTCACAAAGGTTGGGGACTTCCGTGGTGGCATGGTGATTAAGAACCCGCCTGCCAACGCAGGGACACCGGTTTGAGCCCTGGTCTGAGAAGATCCCACATGCCGTGAAGCAACTAAGCCGGTGTGCCTCAACTACTGAGCCCGCGCGCCTGGAGCCCGTGAGCCACACAAGTGAAGCCACCACAATGAGAAGCCCACACACCGCAACCGAGAGTAGCCCCCGCTCGCCACAACTAGAGAAAGCCCGCAACAAAGACCCAATGCAGCCAAAAATAAATAAATAAATTTATTTTAAAAAAAATTCACAAAGGTTAATTGTGAAACCTAGTCATTTTGAGAAAGGACTCTTAAGAATCCCCTGAGAATAGTTTGCTTGAAAAAATATATATGAGTTCATTTTTAATAGAATCAAACTTTGAAGTCCCTGCTTGACTTTTAAGTCTAATTCTTTAGACTCTGGAATGGCTTATGCCAAGGCCTTGTGATGCTTGGTTGCGTCAATGGTCCAGGGTCATTCAAGAAAGAAGGTGGAAGGACTTCCCTGGTGGTCCAGTGGGTAGGACTCTGTGGTCCCAAGGCAGGGGGCCTGGGTTTGATCCCTGTTCGCGGAACTAGATCCTGCATGCCGCAACTAAGACCCTGTGCAGCCGAAATAAATAAATATTTTTTTAAAAAGAAAGAAAGAAAGAAGGTGGGAACGAAATGCTGTATGCCCTGCTCGGATTTTATTTGGGCAATCTTGTTAAAATAACTCTACGTTCCTTTATTTCCTCTTCTGTATAACAAATAGATTAAACAACATTACTGATTTTAAAAAGAGAGAAATTTCTCCAAAGATAATCAACAAATGGCCAACGAGCACAGCAAAAGATGTTCAACATTATTGGCCGTCAGGTTCCTTTACTTCAGCAGGAGACAGCTCAAGGATCATCTTAACTTCAGACCTTCCCATGGAGTCAGCTAAGACCTTGTTGTGGCTACATTGCAGCCAAATTCTCCCTCTGCCCACTCTTTCTTTCTTCCCTTCCCCTATAAGTGTTGATTTTAAGAGATTCCTAAATAAACTTCCCATGTGCTACTTTCCATCTCAGGGTCTGCTTCCCAGAGAACCCAACCTGTAACAAACTGCTTTTAGCAAAAGCTCATGTACTGGGCTTCCCTGGTGGCGCAGCGGTTGAGAGTCTGCCTGCCGATGCAGGGGACACGGATTCGTGTCCCGGTCCGGGAAGATCCCACGTGCCGCAGAGCGGCTGGGCCCGTGAGCCATGGCCGCTGAGCCTGCATGTCCGCAGCCTGTGCTCCGCAACGGGAGAGGCCACAACAGTGAGAGGCCCGCGTACAGCAAAAAAAAAAAAAAAAAAAAAAAAAAAGCTCATGTACCTAGTAGAGGCAGATGTATGAGAGGTATTCCGGGCCAGAAAAATTGATTATGATAACTATATGGATAAAATGATGGCCAAACCAGGGACTTTGGCTCAGTGGATTTGTAATCTAAGCCAGTCAGAAAAAGCATGGTGCTTGGGCTTTAACTCTTCTCCTGTGCCCAGTGCAGGGCTGACCTTGGGAAGGGAGGGGCCCAACCCTTTGGGATTTTCTGCTACCACTAGGCTAGCTCTAATCTCCACTTCAATTGTAGTTACTATATTTATGTCTAATTTCACAGGTCCCTGTATTTCCCATTATGAACTTGTTAATATTAATGGAGTTTATATTCATTAAACTGACCATACTTTATCAAATAAATATTTTAGAAATTGTACTGTAGATTTATTGTCTTCATGTGCTGTCTTGTTTGTACTAAGTCCTGATTAAAATATTTTACTCTACATAAATAACAAGGGCTAGGAACAATGATAGGTTTTGTCACTTTCATTTCTGCAAGGTTTGGAGTTGACACAGGGACTTTGATCCTAGGGTTCAACACATATGAGACATCTTCCCCAATGAAGCCCAGGCCAGCTGGAGGGAGAAATTAGGACAACAAACTGTTTTTAAATATTTATTTATTTATTTGGTTGCGCCAGGTTAGTTGCGGTGGGCTGGCTCCTTAGTTGCGGCATGCAAACTCTTACTTGTGGCATGCATGTGGGATCTATTTCTCTGGTCAGGGATTGAGCCTGGGCCCACTGCATTGGGAGCACAGAGGCTTAACCATTGCCCCACCAGGGAAGTCCCTAAACTTTTTTAACTAGCCTTCCCCTAAAGGATGGGAGGATGATATAGGACCAGGGTTGGGGTAGGTCAGGGGTTGAGGAAAACAAATGCAACAGTATGGAATTGCTTTTCCAGGCCCAAGGGGATAGGTAGAGCCTGGCACAGGTCTGCATTTATATCCCAGGTCACAGTAAAATGGCAGGGATGTCTAGACAGGTGACTAAAAGATATCATTGTCATTTTGATTTCTAGCATCTGGACAGTATCTGATGTTTGTCACATGAGTTACTGGAAAAGAGATGAGTGAGCATGTTCATCCTTCTTACCATCATACTCCAGAGTCTAGACCAACATTTCACATAAAGTGCTCTGAGGATGGAAGAATCTATATTTTTAACCTAAAAAACTTCGTGTCATTTTCCCTTAAATAAGTCAGTCAATTTCATCCGGGCCTTTTTTGATTCCATTATTTATTTCTAGAGATGAAGTAGGCAGAATAGAATAGAATGGATCTGGATATATTGTAGTTTGTAGAAGAGTAGAGCAGTGTTTTAAATTTAGTTTTACATTTAGTGTTTGGTAATGCTCAATCCTTTATTGGTGTGTTGCCTGTAACAGCTTGGATTAGTATCTTATTAACTACAGGAGTAGTTAATAATGACTTACCATTATTCTCTGAATATATTTTAAAGAAATGTCACCTTGCATTTGTTCATGCTGAAACCTATCTGACATGTTTTTTGCCCAGTCTCACTGTCTTACAACAGCTTCCTCTAATTTATCCTCATGAGTTTGGGTTTTCATCACAAAGAAGAACTAAGTGTCACCTAAATATCACTTTCTCCCTTTAAGTCTTACTTTTCTTCATCTGTGAAGTAGGATAATACTACAATATATCACTCATAGGATTGTTGGAAATATTAAGTAAGTAACCCATGTAAAGTGCCTAGCATCATGTCTGATACATAGTGACATTCTAGGAATGTAAATTTCTCTTCCCTCTCTTATTAGGTTCCTTAACAATTGAACACTCCCATTAATTCCTTTTTTGCTGTGGTTGTTAGAACAGGTCAAAACTCCTCAATGAATTACAAACATATTCAAGGGTTATTAGAGCCAACCATATGTGTATGAACTTTCAGAATTAGATAATTACAGTAATATTGACCTAATAGTTTCAGATTATATTAGTCAGGTCAGTATGCATTACAACTCAGGTTAGGAATTAATCAATACAGCAATCTCTCAGGATATTTTCTCTCTCCAACTTTAGACAGATTTTGATTAAACGACTCAACACAAAACTTCAATTATTCTGATATTTAGAAATACATACTTGTAAATAAATAACTTCAATTATGTCTAACAATAATCCTCTGTCTCATCCATATGCTTTCCCACCCTCCTTTTTTTAATTGGTGGGAAGTGTTATGGTTATGAGAAGCTGTTTATACAACTTTTAAAATGAGTCTTAAAACAGTCCTTTGCAGCTGGAATTTGATTGTTTGGTACCTATTATGCCTTGGCTGCTATTAAAATGTCTAAAAGGCTATAAACTATAAAGATTCCCCATACCTTATGCTTCTATTTTTTAGATTGCATCTATAATCCCAAGAAGTTTTGCTTTCAAATTGTTTAGTTTTGTTTCTGACTCTTCAGTCCTTGAAAAAATTTTAGACAAGTTATACTGTACCATGATTGAAAAGAAACAGTAGAATACAAATGGAAAGGGAGACCATAAATATCAGCCAACAGCCATACTTGATAAATTTTGGGAATTCTAGGTCTATGTAACTTTCTTAAATTGAACTCTGGGGTCTCAGTTGATTTCACTTAGGATTTTTGTCAAGTGGGTGATGATAATGTCTACATAGATCTCATTCTTACTTTCCCAAACTTTGACTATGTAGTGAACTAAGTGTGGATGATGAGTATGTTAGATTTCACAATAATGTGGAAATTATTGGGCTGAATTTGGTTTTGGAGAACGAACTGTTGTGGTATTTACTTCTGTTTAGATCAGTTATAGTGTATAATGTCAAAACAATACTTTGGAACCAATAGTTCATAGGGTAAAAATTATCCATGTACAGATGGTAATCAGCGATCACTTAAACTCTAGATGTATAAATACCATAAGTACGTATTCAGAGTTGTGAATGGAATAAGGATTCCCACAGTTTTAACCCACCTTCAATAAGCCATGCAAGCTGTTTCACTCATAGAAAGCGTGAAACACAATCTGTTCTATACACTTTTGACAACCTCAATTGCTGTAACATGAGAAATCTTTCCTTAAGCGTAGAAACTCTCAACTGCTTTTAGACCACAAAAGTCCATCAGCTTACAGCTCGAGTCTTCTATCCATTCAGAATATTTGGTACTCTCATGGACAGAAGTCCCACTGTTTAAATTAATAGATCTTGTATCTTTGGGAGTAAAGTGCTCTTACGTCATGACATGAATTTTGCTTTGGCCTTAATTTTCCTTTTATTTCTAGGGGCTTCTGTAAAAAGGATTCTTTTGTTAACATATAACATATTTTCATTGTAAAATAATGTTAGATTTTTCCTCTGTATTTTCACAAAAGCAAAATAATTTTTTTTTCTTTTTTTTTTTTTTGCGGTACGCAGGCCTCTCACTGCTGTGGCCTCTCCCGTTGCAGAGCACAGGCTCCGGACACACAGGCTCAGCGGCCATGGCTCACGGGCCCAGCCGCTCCGCGGCATGTGGGATCTTCCCGGACCGGGGCACGAACCCGTGTCCCCTGCATCGGCAGGTGGACTCTCAACCACTGTGCCACCAGGGAAGCCCAAAAGAAATTTTTTTGATCTGTGTCAGATATCCTGCAAACCGATTGCCACAAACTTCTGTGGAACAAACCACCTCACATGCAACAACATGAATGAACCTTGAGGGCATTATGCTAAGTGAAATAAGTCAGTCACAGAAAGAAAAATATTGCATGATTACACATATGTGAGGTATCTAAAATACTCAAATTCATGGAATCAAAGAATAACAAGCATAAAGTTTCAATTAAACAATATGAATAAGCTCTAGAGATCTACTGTACAACATTGTACCTATGTCAACTATAATATATTGTATACTTAAAAATTTCTTAAAAGGGTAGGTCTCATGTTAAGTGTTGTTACCACAATAAAATAAAAAACAAACAAAAAAATTTTTGTACAAACCAATAGTTGTCTCTAACACATATTTTTCCAATTATAAAGTATTGATGTTATTTCTGGAAAAATATAGAAAAAAGTTTAAAGCATAAAATAAAAATTACTCATAATCTATATGGAAATAAACACTATTAACATTTGCTCTCCATAGTCCCATATAAAATATTTCTTTGAAAAGGAAGAAAAGAATTGTGACACCTATGGTTCAGTTAAATTGGAAGTAGAAAATACTAGAAGTGTGATTACAAAATTTATGAATATTTCCTTTTCTGATACCTACTTTGGACTATGGATAAATAGCTCCATGAAACCAGAAGTAAAGACAGAGGAGATAGATCTGTAATTCCCATTCTCAAGAAAAGATGTATTAATTTTGAAAAAATTTTAAAATATGACTAATTATAAAATACCATAAGGAAGAATAAGAGATGAATAAACTCATTATCAAGATGTATCTTTAAAGTGAAAAAGAACATTGAGAAGTACAATAAAAAAAAACATAGAATAGTACAACACAAAGACTGAACCCTAATATAAACTATGGACTTTAGTAAATATTAATGTGTCGATATTAGTTCATCAGTTTTAACCAAGGTACCACACCAATGCAAGATGCTAGTAACAGGGGAAACTGAAGGATTAGGGAAGGGAGTATATGGAAACTTTGTACTTTCTCCTCAACTTTTCTGTAAACCTAAAATTGCTCTAAAAAATAAAGTCCAGTAATTTTTTAATATAAAAAATAAGTAAAGGAAAATAATATGAATCTTAAAACCTCAATACTTTTCTGATGGATTTTCTACCTGCATGTTTGCTAATTCTTCTTCCTCTGCTTAGCCCTTAAATAATAACTACGACACCCCTTCCTCAGTCCTTTTCCTTTTTATTCTATAGTCTACTTTTCATAAATTAGTTCATCCATTTCCATACCTTCAACTGTTACTTATCACCTATCATTTATTTCCTCCCTTCTTCCACTAAAAACACCCACTATCCCTGTGTTCCTATCTTGGCTATACATCTACTGTTTTCTATCCCACTTCCCCCTGTGCTACGTTTTCACTTACTTCTCTGCCTTTTTTCATGCTGTGCCCTCTGCCTGGAATGCCCTTCCCCTGCATCTCATCTTTCCATACCTTAATCATCCTTTAATGTTACTAGTTTTGTGAAGCTACTCCTGACCCAACCCTTGTATTCATTTAGCAATTTCTTATAACCACAATTGGCGCTTTAAAAATGGGGAAAAACACCACACAGTCTGGTTTATATTGTCATTAGTTGTATGTTTTGCTTATTTCCTTCACTAATCTTTGACGTTCTGGGAGGTAGAAAATATGTATTACTCAACTTTACATTGCCCAAATATGGTACTATAAGCATAGAAGATAATAAATACTTCAATTCATGATAATCAGGCTTTGAACTAAACTCTAACTTACTATTCTACTTTCATAAGATAACTTTTGAACCAAGTGGAAACTTTGATGGGGGTTGGTTGTCTGCAAGAAACATTCCTGAAATATTAAATTCTACAGTTTAGTGTTAGTAGGCATTTAGTGTTGAGAGTCATATATTTCTTGCTAAGTCATCAACAAACATTCAATTTAAAATATATTCAGGGGGCTTCCCTGGTGGCACAGTGTTTGGGAATCTGCCTGTCAGTGCAGGGGACACGGGTTCGATCCCCGGTCCGGGAAGATCCCACATGCTGCGGAGCAACTAAGCCCATGAGCCACAACTACTGACCCTGTGTGCTGCAACTACTGAAGCCCACCTGCCTAGAGCCCGTGCTCTGCAACAAGAGAAGCCACAGCAATGAGAAACCCGTGCACCACAACAAAGAGTAGACCCCGCTCACTGCAGCTAGAGAAAGCCCGTGCACAGCAACAAGGACCCAATGCAGGGCTTCCCTGGTGGAGCAGTGGTTAGGAATCTGGCTGCCAATGCAGGGGACATGGGTTCAAGCCCTGGTCCGGGAAGATCCCACATGCCACGGAGCAACTAAGCCCATGCGACACAACTACTGAGCCTGCATGCCACAACTAATGAAGCTGAACTTCTCAGCTGGTTTTCACTTGGATTATAGGGAAAGTTAAAAAAAAAAAAAAGACCCAGGGCTTCCCTGGTGGCGCAGTGGTTGGGAGTCCGCTTGCTGATGCAGGGGACGCGGGTTCGTGCCCCGGTCTGGGAAGATCCCACATGCCGCGGAGCGGCTGGGCCCGTGAGCCATGGCCGCTGAGCCTGCGCGTCCGGAGCCTGTGCTCCGCAACGGGAGAGGCCACAACAGTGAGAGGCCCGCGTACCGCAAAAAAAAAAAAAAAAAAAAAAAAACCCAATGCAACCAAAAATAAATAAATAAAAATAAATAAATAAAATTAATTTTAAAAAATAAAATATAATCAGCATAATTTATAGAATAATTATAAAAGCCTATTGAAGACTTTTATATTATCAGCCTTGAAGAAAGACTGGTAATACAATTTTTAAAATACCACCCAAAGAAATTGAGTCTCAAATAATCCAGAAAAAGTAAAGTTGGTAACTATAATTTCATTAGTATTTCTCTAGAACTTTTCAACTGAAGCATGTCTGTAGAACTCAATATGAGTATTTTACTTGGCATGAGACCTATAGTCTTACATGAAACATCAAATATTCACAAAAAGCATGAAAGAGGGATATCATAGCATGGGTGTATTTTCTGTTTTTGTTGTTTCCAAGAGCAGGACTTTCATCATACTATGAGTTTCTGGTCACTTACATACACACAAATAAAACTGAATATGCTGCAATGATTGCCAGCCAATTGTATTTATTAATTTAGACTAGAAGAAGATAATCATATAGTAAAAGACATATAGTAGATATTACAAGAAGATTATCATATAGTAAAAAAAGTTTTACTGTAAAAAGAGGAAAATAATGAATTTCTCTGTGGGAGTGGAGAAAACTTTCCTATCAAGAAACAATAAGGAAAAGATGAATAAATTTTATTTCATAAAATAATTTTAAATTATGTGATAAAAATCACAATGAGCAAAATAGAAAAATCCCAAATTGGGAAAATTTTTGCAATATTTATCATAGAAAAGGGATTAATATCTCTAACATATAAAAAGCTTCTAAAATATAAAAGACCAAAAATCCCATAGAAAAAGTGGATTAGAGATGTCACAAAAAAGAAATGCTAATGACTCCCAACCATATGAAAAGATGTTCAATCTCATTCATAAGAAAAACAATGCAAATCAATACTGCAGTGAGATATCATTTCTTACCTATAAGATTGTCAAAAATCCCAAAGTTTGACAACACTCTTTTAGTGAGGCTGTTTGGGGCGTGGACACATTCCTATATGGCTTATGGGAATGCAAAACACTACAACCGTGAATGGCAGGGAATTTGGCAGTATTTGGCAAAATTACATGTGTATTTGACCCATAAATCCTACTTCCAGGAATCTATCTCGAACATTTACTGGCACAAATGAGAACAAATTTTGCATGGGGCTATTCATAACTACATTCTTTGTATTATCGAAAGACTGGAAACAACCCAATAGTCCATTAATATGGGAAAAGTTGAAAAAGTTGTGATACAGTTACACACTGTAGAATTATAAAACTGTAAAAAGAAATGAGAAATATCTTTATATATTAAAATGACATGATCATCAGGATGTATTAAGTGCAAAAAGCAAGGTGGACAAAAGTGTTTTGATACGCTACCATTTATCCATGCATGAGTAGAGAAAAATGGATGTACACATACATTTGCCTATATATATTTTTAAGTGGAATGATAAATCACACAATTTTTAAAATAGTTACCTGTGGGAGCAAGAAGGATAGGGCTGTGGGAACTGGGATAGAAGATAGATGTGTTTAACTATACCTTGCTTTTAGTTTAGACTCTGGAACAATGTAAATATTTAATATAGTTATAAAACAAAATGAAATTTTAAAAAATCTTGAAAAATTTAAAGCAAAAAACCAATTCAACTTAACCACATATCCAGTTGGTGGCATAACCACACAGAGAGGAACTATTCCAAATGACTTTAAAACACAGTCATTTGACTGTAGGTTCCTATTGGGATATACCTTAAGGAAAAAAAAAAGAAAATTGCAAAAACAAAAGAAAACAAACAAACAAAACCCTTAAACTGTTTTCAATTTCAGTATTCATATAGTTGATGGAGGTGTTGGTATTATCCTGGGATAATTGTGTGCTGTGGCATAAAGCAAATTAGCAATTATACTGGCATCACTGAGAACTGGGATTTTTGCCATGGGACAGATGAGATATAAATGTAAAAGAGAAGAGGAAAAAAACCCTAAATTTGAATTGAAAATATCAGTATGATCTCATAATGTCTTTTGTCTTTAAATATATAGATATATACATTTCCTATCTCTGCCCACCAAAATGGTCTAGAAACAATGACGAACCAGAAGTAATGAGCAACCCCAGCGCCCAGTTTGTAGGCTGTATGTAGCATTTTGCACTAAAAGAAATCAAGGATCCTAGGAGAAATGGCTGATTCTGTCTAGGGCAGAAAATATAAAAGAAAAGCTTGGAATATTTTGTAATACCACAAAGCAAGAAGGCAAATCAAAGAACTCAGAAGCCAACTGACCAAAGATGGGATAATTTAAGAATTAAGTTATTAAAAAAGAAAATAATTGCAGTGGATTGAAAAACATAAACTTTAAATCCATGAGTTCATAATGATTAGAAGAAACTAATTGGTCACATTTAGAAGGTTCTAGGGAGCCAACACTGTATTTTGAAAACCAGTAAAAAAAAAAAAAAAAAAAGGAAAGAATCAAACCCTTAATCTACCTTTCCTATATGAACTCTACCAAATAGTTCATGAGAGAAAATTTCTTATTTATAGAAGTATTCTAGCTAAAAATGCAGCAGGACTTAATAGAACTAGAATATCACCATTTTACAACTTCTAATGACTTAATAGATGTATTAATTACATCTGCTAACATTAAAAAAGAGAGATAGGGCTTCCCTGGTGGCACAGTGGTTGAGAGTCCTCCTGCTGATGCAGGGGACACGGGTTCGTGTCCCGGTCCGGGAAGATCCCACATGCCACAGAGCGGCTAGGCCCGTGAGCCATGGCCGCTGAGCCTATGCATCCAGAGCCTGTACTCCGCAACGGGAGAGGCCACAACAGTGAGAGGCCCACGTACCACAAAAAAAAAAAAAAAAGAGAGATAATCAGACATTTTGTGCCTTTTATGTGTCTAATACCACATATGAAGTAGTCCTGCCAAAAAAAAATAATAATAAAAAAAATCCAAAATCTAGGCAAACCTAGCTTAGATCTAAACTATTAATTTACAGGAAACACAAGGGACAGAGGAATATACTAAACAATATCATTGGGGATAACTCAGCAAATCTGGACTATGGAAACACTATAGGACAAAAAACATGTTTTTTTCAACAAATAAATGTCAAGTTAAGGGGGGCAGAGTGCAGGGGAATCTATAGATTAAAAAAGGTAAAAGACATAGCAACCAGTTGCAACGTATGGACATTATTTGGATCCTGATTGAAACAAATACTGTAAAAACCAAACTTTGTGAGACAATCAAGGATATTTGAACACTGAATATTAGATGATATTAAGAAACTTCATTTTTAGATGTGACAATAGTTTTGTTATTATGTTTTTTAAAGAGTCCATATCTTTTGGAAATACACACTGAAATATTTCTCTATAAAGCCATTTGAAGTCTGGGATTTGCTCATAAGAAATGATGAGGGCAATAGGGGGCTAACAGATTGAACAAAATTGCCCATGAGTTGGTAATTATTTAATTTGGTGACAGGAATTCTTTATTCTGTTCTACTTTTGTAACTATTTTAAATTTTTCGTAATAAAAGGTTAAAAATTGTCACCACCTGGCATCAAAACTCCTCTCTGTTTGGGAAAACCTTTGATCACTTTGGAAAGGTGAGACCCTGTGGGCTTGAAGAGGAGATAGGCAGGTCACCAGGGAAGTGAGAGAGAACATTATTAGTACTAGCGATATTTGAGCACATTTATTGATTAGAGAAAGTTGCCATTTGAGAGAGAGAACTTGAAAATACAAGGAAGTGAGGATAGCTGATGGAGCAAGGGCTTATTTAATTGATTAGCTGAGCTCACCTATTTCTTAAAAAAGTTTTAAAAATAAATTTTTTCCTAGCAAATGTTTGTTTCAACATTCTGTCCTTCAAAGATCTCAGGCAATATTGAAATATCAACCCTTTTAACAAATATCTTCCAAGTCAATACCTTCAACTGTGTCCCTTCTCTGCCTTTTGAGTATTTCCATTTGAATATCCTGTCATTTCCTCTAACTCAGCATGAACATGAACTAACACCTGTAACTGGACACCCTTCTGACTGTCCTGCTTATGTCAATGGGGCTACAATTCCCAAAGTCACCAGCTGGTTAATCCTCTTAACTCCTTCCTTACCCTTGACACTCCAGTCCCAATCAACAAATTCTTTTTTTCTAAGCCTCTTTCTTGTCATTTTCTTTCCATTCCCATTCCCATATCCTTATAACACAGTTTGCAGATTATCCATTCATTCCAACAGCTATTTATTGAGCCAACTATGCACCAAGTACTATTCTAGATTCTGGAGATACATTAATGAACAAAAACATCAGAGACACGGTCTTTGCGGATTTTTGCATTCTCATGGAACTCACTGTCTAGAAATTCTATTGTCAAGGAGTGTAGGTCCTTAGCTGCAATAACCCAGCAACTGAAAGAGTCCTAAATCATTAATCTTTGGTGATTATCCCATTTTTATAGTTCAAGTAAAATGGAAGTTTGACTCTTGCCCAGATAAGAGAGAGAATTCTCTGTCTCTACCCTCCATCTGTGGTGGTTTCTTGCACGACACTGTAGAGGGGGCTATTGTCCAAGTCCCTTCCTCTGAAAACTCGATCCAATAGACAACTGTCTGAATCTCACACTCAGGCAACAGAAAACAAATTTCAAATGGCCCTGGGAATTCCCTGGAGGTCCAGTGGTTGGGACTCAATGCTTTCACTGCCAGGGCCCAGGTTCAATCCCTGGTCGGGGAACTAAGATCCCGCAAGCTGCATGGTGCAGCCAAAACAAACACACAAACGGCCCTTAAACATATAAAAAGATGTTATCATAAGATAATTGCAAACTAAAACTAGCTGAAATGACATCTTGAATCTTTCAGATTGTTGAAAAGCAAAAGTGTGGGGCTTCCCTGGTGGCACAATGGTTGACAGTCCGCCTGCCGATGCAGGGGACACGGGCTTGTGCCCCGGTCTGGGAAGATCCCACATGCCGCATAGCGGCTGCGCCCGTGAGCCACGGCGCGTCCGGAGCCTCTGCTCCGCAACGGAAGAGGCCACAACAGTGAGAGGCCCGCGTACCGCAAAAAAAAAAAAAAAAGAAAAGGAAAAGTGTGACTACACACTCTGCTGACAAGACTATGGAAATAAATAAAATGCTGTTGGGAGTATAAAATCTACAGTCCCTTGGAGGACATTTGGAAGGCATCTCAATTGCATTTATTCTTTGACCCAGCAATCTCACTTCTGGCAATTTATCCTAAAAATATATTTGCATTTATATAAAACAACACATTTACAGAGTTATGTGTTGAATAATTGTTTGTACTAGCCAAGACTGGAAAGAGCCCAAGTGCCCATCTATAGCATGGTTTCTCAATCCCAGTACTAACTGATATTTTGGACCAGATCAATTCTTTGTTGTGGGGCTGTCCTCTGCACTGTAGGATGGTTAGCAGCATCCCTGGCCTCTACTCACTAGATGACAGTAGCATTCTTCCCTCCAAACCAAAATGACTGCAGACATTCCCACATGTCTCCTGGGGTAAGGCTGGGGGACAAGATCTTTCCCAGTCCCCTGATGAAGACCACTGATCTATAGAGAACTGGTTAAATAAACAATGGTACATCCATAAATGGAATACTATGCAGCTGTAAAAATAATGAGAAGAGCTCAATGTACTGATACAGAAAGTTGATTGGATAATAAAAAAATGGAAACAAGAGAAGAAAGGAGGTTTCTGTTCTGATTACTACAAGGGTGCTGAGGAGAGACAGAGGGGAGGGTGTATGTCCATTATCTATAATACTTTTTAAAAGTATATTTTAGATAACTTAAATTTTATTTCCGTGAAAAGTAAGGCTATAATTTTAATCAAGACTATGTTCAAGACAGTGAAGATACAGAGAGAGAGAAAGATCATTTAATAAGTTATAACAATATTTCTCATGTAAAGTTATTTATAGAAAGTGTTTTTATTTTTTTAATAAATTTATTTATTTATTTATGTATTTTTGGCTGCGTTGGGTCTTCATTGCCGTGCATGGGCTTTCTCTAGTTGCCACAAGCAGGGGCTACTCTTCATTGCGGTGCACAGGCTTCTCATTGCAGTGGCTTCTCTTGTTACAGAGCATGGGCTCTAAGCACGCAGGCTTCAGTAGTTATGGCACATGCGCTCAGTAGTTGTGTCTTGCAGGCTCTAGAGCAGAGGCTCAGTAGTTGTGGCACACTTGTGGCACACGGGCTTAGATGCTCCGCGGCATGTGGGATCTTCCCGGGCTCGAACCTGTGTCCTCTGCATTGGCAGACGGATTCTTAACCACTGTGCTACCAGGGAAGTCCCTAGAAAGTGTTTTTAAAAATAGTTAAAAAGAAAGTGTTAGAAGGCTGATTGCACTTGCTTTTAACTTAGGATATTGTGCTACTATAAGGAATTGCTTCAAGATCTGTTCTAGAATCTATTAATAACTAGTGATGGAAGCTATCAAATTATATCTTTCCAATGGATTTTAACTTCTTTTTTAAAAAATTTATTTGTTTATTTTGGCTGCGTTGGGTCTTCATTGCTGCACGCAGGCTTTCTCTAGCTGCGGCGCGCAGGCAAGCTGGGGCTACTCTTCGTTGTGGTGCACGGGCTTCTCCTTGCAGTGGCTTCTCTTGTTGCGGAGCATGAGGTCTAGGCGCGCGGACTTCAGTAGTTGCCTCACGCGGGCTCAGTAGTTGGGGCACACGGGCTTAGTTTCTCCACGGCATGTGGGATCTTTCCTGACCAGGGTTCGAATTTGTGTCCCCTGCACTGGCAGGCGGATTCTTAACCACTGCGCCACCATGTAAGTCTCTTAACTTCCTTTTAAAGATACTTCATTCTTTAAAGTCCTAAGCCAGAAAAGAAGCAAGCTGCTGCCTTTACGTTGCCAAGGATGTAAAACCATCCTCCAGTTGTGACTCAAATAAAAATAGCTATGGCATGGGAGAAGAAAAGATACCCTGCTGATAAAATGCATATCAGTGACATTGTCCCACAAAATCTATCCCTGATTAATCTTGCAGCTCCATGAAGATCTGTTTATTTCTCTACTCGTTGAACATCATGTCTGAGTGCCTGCTATGCACCAGGCATTACGTTAGGTACTGAGAATACAGTGACAGTCA
This sequence comes from Pseudorca crassidens, assembly GCF_039906515.1. Classification (NCBI taxonomy): domain Eukaryota; kingdom Metazoa; phylum Chordata; class Mammalia; order Artiodactyla; family Delphinidae; genus Pseudorca; species Pseudorca crassidens. The sequence continues at coordinate 81,472,263 of NC_090297.1, read as the reverse complement.
TAAATGATACATTTCTTGCTTTCAAGGAATGAGGGAATCAGACCCTAAAAACCCCATGTGTACAGAATGGGAGTATAGAGAAGAAGCACAGAGGAACTGGTTTATGATTTTGCCTTGTTTTATTCTATATAATGCTCATATCATTCCTCATGACTGTAGCAAATGCCTTGTTCTCTCATTGCTTACATAAAATCTATCCTTTCTATAAATTCAGTTTAGGGTCTACAAAGTTTCACCTCCTTGGAGAAGTCTTCCTGGACCATCTCCAAGACATCACAAATATAATATTTATCATTTATTGATCATATACGATGTACTAGGCCCTATACAGATAATACATTTTTTATCTTCACATCAACGCTTTGAGGGTGTGATTATTATGCCTACTTTACAAATGCGAAAATGAAGCTCAGAAAGATTAAATAACTTGCCCAAGTTCTCCCTGCTGCTAATTGGTTGTATGGAAATTTGATAAAAGGCCTGATTCCAAAGCCTGTACTCATAAATATTGTGCTTAATGGTCTACTACTGTGCTCCTCTGACTGTCATAGCATTTGTCAACTATACTACTCGCTCATTCATTCCAAATGACTCTTGTCATTTGCCGCTTAGGCTATTGTTTGTTTGCTGGGTTGTTGATACGTGTGTGTGCGTTTGAGTATCCATGTAATTGTCTTGCCTTCTCAACTTGATTGTAAACTTCTTAAGGGTGAGGACTTTTGGTCAGGCTCTACAATACAGCTTTCAGCTTGAGTTTGACTTACATTCAGCTGATGCCTAAATCTTTTTGATTCTTCCTTGAAATGCCCATCAGATCTTTCTTTCTTTTCCTTCCCATTGCTAGTGCCCTACCACACTCGCATCATTTCTTCCCTTTGTCTCCAAACCAGTCTCTGAGCCTCCATTTTCTTCTTCTCCCTTCAAAGATTTTTCCTCTCTTGCAGTCCAGGTTTGTCAGCCTAAAATATGCATCTTAGCATATCATTCCTGTTCTTAAAATACCCCTGATTCCACAGGACAAAGGCAACATTCCTGAGCCCTTAGCCTGAGGTCAGACTCTGCATCTGCATCTCCCTGATACACACCCCACTCTCCAGCCCACTAGTACAGTCGCATTCCCCAGACAGAATATGCTCTCTCATAGCGCTGGGTCTTCTGCCATGCTGGAGTGAACTTATTTTTTTTTATTATTATTATTTTTTTTTTATTTTTACTTTTGGCTGCATTGGGTCTTCATTGCTGTACACGGACTTTCTCTAGTTGTGTTGAGCCGGGGCTACTCTGTTGTCGTGAGTGGGCTTCTCATTGTGGTGGCTTCTCTTGTTGCAGAGCACGGGCTCTAGGCGTGCAGGCCTCAGTAGTTGCAGCACACGGGCTCAGTAGTTGTGGCACGCGAGCTCTAGAGTGCAGGCTCAGTAGTTGTGGCTCATGGGGCCAGCTGCTCTGGGGCATGTGGGATCTTCCTGGACCAGGGCTCAAACCCATGTCCCCTCCACTGGCAGGCAGATTCCCAACCACTGCGCCACCAGGGAAGCCCCCTGAACTTCTTTTTTTACATAGTGAGCCCCTCCTCCTCATCCTTCAAAGACCAGTTCAGATGTTGTAGATATTAGTCCCATTACTGCCAGAATTGAAAGCTCCTTCTGTGTTCTCCTCTTTTCATATTTCTATGTTTCAGTTGTTTACAGTATAATTTATTTAGATATTGACTAGTTTCTTTTTTTTTTAGTCTGGGCTCCTTGAAAAGAAAGAACCATGTATTTTCCCTATATATTCTACCATAGAGCAGGATCACAATATAGATAGGTGATGAATCAACAATTAAGTGAATAACATTCCTTTTTTTTCATCTTCCTTTTTTTAACACCATTTTTTTTTGCCTATGCTTTTTCATTAGAGTTAGTCTACATATACTCATGAAAGAGTAAAAAAAAAAACAACAAAAACCCATTGTGGATTGTTTTACATGTTTGCATTATGTGTCTCTTTCTCATAAGATTTTTTTTCCTTTCCCACTTCTGTAATGGCAGGAAACCCAGGAATCTTATTCAGGGTGCCCTGGAGACCATCCTTCCTCAGTCCCCACCCACTTTAATCAATTCTGAAGTATTAAAGGCACCTTCAGTCTTGTCCTTACTCTTAAGTCATGGAGGTACTTTTTGATTCAGACTGATGTCTTAGCCTTCTTTTCATTTGAACTATTCACCAGTCAACTGAGATACATTTTAATGGCAAACATTAGTCACAACAGAAAGACAAAGTCAAATAAAGTTACTATACTGGCTTTTATCAAATATTAAATCTTTTCTCTCCTGTCTTCAATGGCAGAGGCACTTGGCAGCTTCAGAGGCTGGGTTTCCCTGGTCCTTATCAGCATGTCTGCTTTTGCCTGCTTAATTTAGGGAAAAGGCTCTCTGTTGATAAGCCCTGAGAGAGTCAGTATTTTCATGAAATTGACCAATGCTGATCCCAGAAGCTGGAGCACACTTCCATAGAGAAGTCCCTGTCCAGGTCTAACTGTACTCTGTGTATTGAAGTGTTTTAGTGCTAAGTACATTTTTAAGTATTATAATTTATTTGAAAGTAATGATCCAAGTATGACATGGATTTGATTTATACTTGCTTACCACACTGTAGACCACTGAAAGGCAGGCACTGTCAACTCTAATACCTTGGACGGAGTAGACACCTAACAAATACTTCTTAAATTAAATGAATCGGAACCAGGGATGGCTACATAATTTGCCGAGCCCAGAGAAAAAAAAATAAAATACAGGTCTCCTTGCTCAAAAAGGAGGAAAAAGTGACATAAAAAGTACTAAAATATAATGTTTATAACAGCATTATTCGTTTTGCCAAAAAATGGAAACAACCCAAAAGGTCATCAACTGATAAATGGATAAACAAAAGTGGTATATCCATACTATGCAATAGTATTTGGTTATAAAAAGGAATGATGTATTATACATGCTACAACATGAATTAACTTTGAAAACAATATGCTAAGTTAAAGGAGCCAGTCACAAAAAGACCACATATTGTATGATTCCACTCATAATGAAATATCCAGAACAGAAAAATCTGTAGGGATGGAAAGTAAGTTATTCATTGGCTAGGGATAGGTGAGGGAGAGGGACCTGCAAGGGTAAGGAGAGGGGTTTTCTTTCTGAGGTGATGAAAATGTTCTAAAATTGACTGTGGTGATGGTTGCACCTGTCTGTGAATATTGAATTCTATACTTCTAAATTGTAATGTAAATTGTAGAGTAGGTGAACTATATCATTTGTGTGTGTTCACCTTTTTTTATTGAAATAGTTGACATACGATATTATGTTAGTTTCAAGTATACTATGTAGTGATTTGACATTTGCATACATTATGAAATGATCACCTTGATAAATGTAGTAACCATCTGTCCCCATACAAAGTTATTGTGATATTATTGACCACATTCCTTGTGCTGTGTATTACATCCCTGTAGCTTATTTATTCTATAACTAGAGGTTTGTATCTCCTTGTTCTGTCTTTTGGATTCCACATATAAGTGAAATCATACAGTATTTATCTTTCTCTGTCTTACTTATTTCACTTAGCATAATACCCTTCAGATCCATCCATGTTGTCACAAATGGCAAGATTTCATTTTTGTGAGCTGTATCTTAATAAAGCTGTTTTTTTTTTAAAAAATGTACTAAAATATAAAGTTTTTTTCTTTCTTTTGAGGTCTTTTTCTGATTTTCAATGGTGTTTTTTATTTGATATTTTTGTCGTTCTAAATAAAGAAAAAGTAAAATTTTAAATTATTAACATGAATTTTAATGTTTATCTTTGTATCGTGCAATGCCAGTTTTTAAATGCAAATATAAGAGCATGTAATTCATGCAGAATTACCAAAATTACAGATTTCATATATTGTAGCTCATATATGCGCATATATTTTGTTCTTACCAGAACAGTGGAAACACAGCACAAAAATAACTCAACTGTGTTTATTTCACTTCTTGATATGCACACATCCTACAAGTACTACCTTCAGTTTACTGATGAGTAAAGAAGAACTGAAAGTAAAAGAACCATAGGTCACTATCTTTCCCTTTCCTTCTATGTCATTTTCAGTGTAAATGGTTGGCTAATATAGGGGAGCAACCCAAGTAAGAAAGGGTATGATAGTGTTTTTCCGTCATCTGTGTTTCTTAGGAAACCAGAAAGCAAGTTCTGCTTTGAACAGAAAGCACAAGCCTCTTGGGGCTGTCAAGGCCCCACTTAGTTTTGTACATAACATGCTTACCTTGTACTTGTTTTGAATCTTGCTGAACACTCAGGTATTGTGGATCTCCTCCAGAATTCTGCGTTCATGGGGCAAATCTAGAAAGTTACATGCAAATTCAGCAGCAAAGAATGGAGAACACTTTTATCTCTTCTGTTCATGCACAGGTCACATTGTCCCATCAGACTTCACTTACAATATATAAGTTCAAAGTTTAAATTATTAAGAATTTCAAGATGAAGACAGTAGAGCATTAAGTCAAGTGTGGGGCACTTTTGAGTGTGGATCCTGTGTGAACTGCACAGCTTGCATGGCCATGAAACCAACTCAATGGAAGTATTTGATTTCTAAATGATTTTAGATACAGCTTTGGATAAGCAATGCATCTGAGGGCATAATGTTTCCTTAGTTTAATTTTTTTTCTGAGTGACTTTGAGCAAATGATGTTTTACTCTGAAGGCTCTTAAAATTTAATTGGATGATTTCATCTCTCCCTTACACTCTCCTAAGCTAAAAAAGCTAGAAGAGTGAATTACTGAGTCATTTTTCTTAACTCTTCTAGATTCAGTTGACAGAAAAGTTCAGTGAAAATATATGCCATGATCACTTGGATATCTAGGCATGAGTCTAAGTGGGGAACAGATTGCCCTGCATAAAAGGTTTTAATCCCCAGGAGGGTCTGTGGTTGACTGAGGGAACAGGGAGGGGATGAGCAGTTGGATGATGAGGGGAGCATGGCTGTGGTTAGCTGTGGTTAGCTGATTACCAAAGGGTAATCCCTAATAGTCTGGAGAGAATTTTCTAGTAAAGTGTCCTGGGTAAATTGTAGGACTTGCCCAATTCAGGATTTATATCGGTGATTTAGATCATGGTTTCGAAGGGTATTTTATTTTTCCCGTTGCGGAGCACAGGCTCCGGACGCGCAGGCTCAGCGGCCATGGCTCACGGGCCCAGGCGCTCCGCGGCATGTGGGATCTTCCCGGACCGGGGCACGAACCCGTGTCCCCTGTATCAGCAGGCGGACTCTCAACCACTGCGCCACCGGGGAAGCCCTCGAAGGGTATTTTAAAAGCAAAACTTCACTCAAGTAAAATCTTCACAGAAGACATATAAAATAGATAAAAGAGGAATGGCTTTGGTGAAGGTGGGGCGTAAACAAAGACACGTCCACACGTCTCTCGGTCTTTCTAGAGCTCAGAGCACTATTGACCCAGGTTAATAAAACGAGCTAACTTTTATTAGGACTCATTATGTGCCAGACATTGTGTTAAGAACTCTATAATCTATTATCTCATATAATAATCACCACACCTTTCTATGAGGAAGAATCCCTTATTGGCTCCATTTTACAGATAAAGAAACTAAAAGTCAGAGCTGTTAATTGTTGAGTTAATTACTGACTACACAGTGGTAAATAATGGAGCTGGGCTTTGACACCAGATTTCCTGACTTCAAAGCCCAGGCTCTTAATTGCCATGATATTTGGCCTTCTATGAAAGTGTACATGTTACAGGTGTCAAATGCTGGGCAGTGCAGGGAGGTGAGAGGAATGATTGTAGCACTGAGCTCACTCAAAGTAACCCAAACCCCAAAACACACCAAAGTACCCTGGACTGAGCTACATCTGCTTTCCCATGTCTTATCTCCGTCTCTTTTCTCCTTCTGCCTCTCTTCCTTTCCCAGCTGCTCATCTGTGGCTTCTCTTTGTCAGTGGCAACCCCAATCAAATTTGGCATCTTGTGGTTAAACACAGGCTTCACCCTATAATGTTCCCATTGCTTCTCTGATTCAATCTGACACGTACTTCTGCTTTCTAGGAGCCCACACATCTGTTTTCAGTTTTGTGATGACCCAGGTGTGGCCACCAGAATGCCAGATGGGGGGCAACTGTTGGTACTATGAAAATTAAGAGAGTAAACATCAAATGTATTCTGTTTCTTTTACACAAAAACCCAAGACACTTATATTCTGAGGTGAAATTAAGTGCTCTAGTTCCCACACTTATATGTGAACTTATTCCTTCCTGATAATTCACTAGCTTGAGCAGAAGTATTTTAACATTGCTTTGAAAAGAAAAAGTTGCTTATTCCATACGGGCATGTAGTCACTAAAGAAATACTTGTAAGAAACGTGAGAAGCTCAACTGCTTATTTTTTTCTCTCACATCATATATATATATATGAATATATAAAATAGTAAACGCCTCAAGTGTGGTAGGAAATTAATATTTTTATAGAGTTGAATGTATAGAAAGACTCTGTAATGAACAACAAAAATGCATATAAAGAAAAATATTTAGTCTTTCAAAGAGAATAAGAAAAAGTATTTTCACTCTGATCCTTCCAAAGTTCTCTCTGTGATGTGGTCCAAATGAACTATGGGTTCAAAGAATTTGGGTTGCTGCAGGAGCCTGGTCTTGCCTCTCATCACAACAGCTTCCTAGCAGCACTGGGCAATGCTTCCTAGCAGCACTGGGCAATGCTAAGCCTATCTCTGTAAAATTCACACCATAGAGGAACAACCCAGGATGTGTGTATGTGGTTTTTAGGAAGGTAGATTCCAAAGAGAAATAGGAAGGAGCATGTTCATCTTCAAAATCACCAATAAGGTAATTAACACTGCCTGCTATGGGATGGTGTGAAAGGAGAAATGGTCTGAGGAATGAATATGTAGAGACCCCTGGCAGTGGCCAATGGCATGACCATCTGGTCAGGGGTGTGGAAAGAAAAGGACTGGAAGATTGGAGATAAGGAGCACAACCTCATTGAAGGACACAGAGAGTAGGCACCAAGTATGAAGATTTTTGTATCAAGTGTTAATCCCTGCCAGAGGCATCTACCACAGAAGTGCTGAACAAAGCAGACAAAATCTCTCAGCTAGCTGATGTTAGCCGGCCATTGCCATTGTCAAGTCTGGATCAGGCATGATGGGCACATGAACAGACTGACTATAGTGAAAGAGAGGGAGGCTATGTATTGGCCACAAAACATGAACTTCTACTTCCCAGGGCCAGTCTGTCTATTGCTGCCTCTGAATGTCCAAACTGTCAGCAACATGGACGAACACTGGGGTCCTCCTATAGAACTATTCCTCAAAGAGACTGACTTGAATGTCCCTTCCATCCTGGAAGAGCCAGTGGTTCATCCTCACAGAGCTAAATACTTATTACTCCAGGTATGGGTTCTCCTTTCCTGCTCACAGATCCACAGCCAGCACCATTTTCTGGGATTTATGGGATGCTTGATCCACAGGCACGAAATCCCACTTAATGTAATCTCAGACCACAGGATCCATTTCATAGGGAAGATGTGGGAATGGGTCCACAACTCCATGTCTTGTTTGAATGGTGTGGTCAGAAAATAACTTAAAATTTCCATTTTTCATTTGGCATTACCTGAGTTGATATTGTGGAGTTGTTACATTTTGTTTTTATTATATGCTGTTATGGGCTAAATTGTCACCTGCAAAATTCATATGTTGAAGTCCTAACCCCCAGTAACTCAGAATGTGATTGCATTTGGAGATAGGGCCTTTAAAGAGGGAATTAAGGGATTCCCTGGTGGCACAGTTAAGAATCCGCCTGCCAATGCAGAGGACATGGGTTCGAGCCCTGGTCTGGGAAGATCCTACATGCCGTGGAGCAACTAAGCCACTGCGCCACAACTGCTGAGCCTGCGAGCCACAACTACTGAGCCCATGTGCCACAACTACTGAAACCTGCGTGCCTAGAGCCTGTGCTCCAAAACAAGAGAAGCCACTGCAATGAGAAGCCCGCACACCACAACAAAGAGTAGCTCCCCTCGCTGCAACTAGAGAAGGCCTGCGTGCAGCCATGAAGACCCAATGCAGCCCCCAAAAAAAAGAGGTAATTAAGGTAAAATGCCAATTTAAAAAACAGGTAAAATGTAAGATAAGGTAAAATGAGGTTATTAGGGTGACCCTAACCCAGTGTGACTGGTGTCCTTATGAAAAGAGATTAGGACACAGACATACACAGAGAAAAGACCATGTGAAGGCACAGGGAGAAGATGGCCATCTACAAGCCAAGGAGAGAGGTCTCAGAATGAAATCAACCCTGCCAGCTCCTTGATCTGGGACTTCTAGCCTCCAAAACTGTGAGAAAATACATTTCTGTTTGTTTATTTTAACTTATTTTGGCTGCGCCGGATCTTAGTTGCAGCATGCAAGATCTTCCTTGTGGCATGCAGGCTCTTAGTTGTGGCATGTATGTGGGATCTAGTTCCCCGACCAGGGATCGAAACCGGGCCCCCTGCATTGGGAGTCTTATCCACTAGACTACCAGGGAAGTCCCGTAAATTTCTGTTCTTTAAGCCACCCTGTCTGTGGTATTTGTTATGGCAGACCTAGCAAACTAATACATATGCGAAGTTAATAATAGGTTAACATTTATAGTGGCTAGCTTTTCAGTTTACAAAGCGCTTTCGGTTACATATCTTAATTGACTCTTATTAAGTGTTGGTAGGGTGTTATAATTTTCAGTTAGGAAACTGAAGACATGGGAATCCCTAAGGTCCAGTAGTGAGGGACAAAATTAGGTCCCGAATCCAAGTATTCTGACTTCAGCGCCTCTCTATCAAGTGAGACCTTCTCTATTTAAAAAACATCAGTGGCCAAATTCTTTACTTAGAATGGCATACAAGGTCCCTCTCATGCTGATGTGCCCCAGCTTTCCTTTTCTGCCTACTATCACTCAACCCCTTTCAGCCTATACTTTATCAATATGGAATTACACACCGCTCTTTATAAATCAAATATATGTTGCTCTCCCATGGCATTGTGTGAACTGTTTCTCTACTAGGGTGCTTTTACTACCTTCTCAACTTGACAAATTACTACACATTCTTCAAAACCCGGCTCAAATATTACCTTCTCTGTGAACCCCACTGTGAGTTTCTCTCCTCTGTGCTCCCATATTTTGTATATATCTCTACAATTGCACTTATCTCATGAGATCAGGAAGCAGATTAACAGAGTGAAGAGCGGCCAGGGCTTTGGAGCTAAGCAGACATAGGGTCAAATCCTGACTCTGCCATGTTTCATTCAATCAAATAGCTTTTTACAGTATGAATTACATGAAACACGCTGAGCCATGTTCCAGGAATACAAAGATGACAAACCTGTGCTCACCCTGAAAGAAATTAGTCCTAATGCAGTCTGGTTGTGGATTCAGACAGTAAATTAAAATTTAGAGAGACAAGTGCACTGCTAGAGATACATACAGGGAGCATTAGGCAAGACATTGACACTTCCCAGGGTCAAGGAAGGCTTTCTTGAAGGACAAACAGGAATTAAATGAAGATGGGTAGAGGGAATTCCCTGGTGGCCCAGTGGTTAGGGCTCAGCGCTTGCACTGCTGGGGCCCCGGTTTAGATTCCTGGCTGAGGAACTAAGTTCCCACAAGCCACGTGGTGAGGCCAAAAAAAAAAATTAATAATTATTATTAATAATAAATAAATAAATAAAAATAATAAACAAATAAGGTGGGTATAAAGTTTCAGGCAGAGGAATTAAATGTACAGAGGAGACTGAGAGAATGGCCAAGGTAACTCTATAAGTCTGTCTCCTCATCCGCAAATAGTAGGGCGATATACCCCTATCTCTTATGGTTGGTCGTAGGATTAAACGACATATCATATGTAAATCATCTAATAAAGTGTCTGACATTGAATGCTCAAAGTATTGAGGTATTATTCTGTTGTGGTTATATCTATGTTTCTATCTCTACTACTTCACCAGGGGAGTTCCTTGAGGGCCAGGAACAGTCTTATTCACTTTTGTATCATTAACTTCTGACACTGTGCCTGGCATTTCGAGACCGCTCAATATGCATTTGTTGAATAAGCTCATGAATGCATGAAGTACTGAGCATGCATGTGTTTCAGGATCTCATCCGTTCTAAGACAAAAGTAAGAAGGAACCAAAAAAACTACAGCAACACTAAAAGACCCTTCAATCTTTTCAGAAGTTTCCCTTTTCCAATTAATAAAACAAGTATGGATTCCTTCTGTGATTTATGTCTCCTGATTTATTAGAAATGACCAAACCTGCCATCTTAAAAAAACTCAGAGATCCACAGATCTAGGATGAGTTGATTTTGATGTGAAAAAGAAGAGTAATAAGTGCAGGTCAGACCAAGTGTAAATTCAAATCCCATGACCTTTTTCCCTTCAACAATTATCAATACTTTATTACAGAGGATTTAAAACATACTTAATTGAGAATTTGGTCAATGATAGAAAGCTAGGAGACCAATGTCTCAGGAACTCCCTTTCCTTCCCTTTGGCAAGTCCTAAGGAAGTATCCTGGGATCATGGTGAGAACCATTGTTTCAATAAATTTTATAAATACAATGTGTGTAAATAGAAATATCTAGGTCTTCATTAGAACCATTCTTTTTAACACCAAAAAATGGTTATAAGATAAACAGACATCAGTCTTCAAGGTCAGATTCCCTTGAAACGATTCCAAGCTATTAACTATGAGAATAATTAAACTGTAATTTAAGCACATTTTAAAGAGCCTAACAGATCTTTGTCCAGGCAAGCATTCCTAGAGGAGATGCTGTGCTTCCAGATTAATTTTAAAGCTACTCCAGCAATATATGTAAATCTGAATTTATTCTCCAAATTACCAAATCCAGATTCTACTCTCTACTGTTCAATTTAGTTTCTTCAGTTTGTATGCAGATTATGCCAAGCAGGAGGTCTGTCGTTTACAATTGACAACACTTACCAGATGTTAATTTTACACATTGCTCTAATTTAAATGCTTAATTGCTCTCAGTGAACTCAATTTACAGCTCATAAATCCCTCCCAGTGGCCCCCAAATCTCTTTGCCTATGATAAGTTCAAAGTTAAATGAACCATAGCGTCCCTTGGTAGAAAAAAGTGAAATATCTGAATAATCCTATACTCTTTAAATGTTTATAATTATTTGTTAGAAAAAATTAACATCTGAGCATTTTCTCTAAATTAGTTTTAGAGAGAAGAGGTTAGGAGGTTATGTTCAATGACTGCCAGGTCTCCTACTAGTTCCTTAAATATCTTGCTCTTTGAAACTGGAGCACAAGGATGATACATGCCTTTATATGTATATAGTATCCAGGATGATCAGGGAGGATCAAAGAAATATTAAAAACATTGTGGAGAATGACTATATAATTACAAACTGTTCCATGTCGATGGCGTCCAACTAAGGTAAAGAATAAGGTGCTGTAAGTATCATAGCCTGATGGGAGAGTTTGAAGGCTTTTCTGTCTACCCATCCCTTTAGCTGGGAAATTGAATGCTGACTTTGAAAGAGCTCATCTCATTCAACATCATCGTTTTATGGATGAGGACACAGAGCCCCAGAAAGTTCAAGTGGTTTGCCCAGAGAAATGAGTGATGGAGAACAGGACCAGAATTTCAGGTTCTTGTCTCTTCGGGCAACATTTTGACCACTTGACCACCCAGCCTATCTTGTCCCCCAATTTGTTGCGGTCAACTGCAGCAAGGGGAAAGGGAGAAAACCTTTATTAAACCTTGCACAAGACACAGAAATGGATTTTCTTCAACGAATGATACCGAGGTGCTTTCTGCTTTAAGCCAAACCACGTATGAAAATAGAGATGTACACTAGGCTAAATCACAGAGTGCTTCTTGACTTAATTTACAAGGATTCACTATTGGATTTTTGTAAACATTTAGCTCCCCTACTGAATTTTAAAGTTGGCTTATGCTAGCCTCAAGAACACATCTATTATGTAAATTAAGGTATTTATGCATTAAAACCAATTAGCAAGTGTTTATAAAGTACAGTCATCCCTTAGTATCCACTGAGAATACCAAAATCAAGTCCCTTATATAAAGTGGTGTAGTATTTGCATATAACCTATGCACATCCTCCTGTATACTTTAAATCATCTTTAGATTGCTTATAATACCTAATTCAAAGTAAAAGCTATGTAAATAGCTGTACATACATTGTAAATGATATGTAAATATTTGCCTTTGCACGAATTCAAGTTTTGCTTTTTGGGACTTTCTGGAATTTTTTTCCAAATATTTTCGATTTGGTTGGTGGTTGGTTGATTCCCTGGATGTGGAACCCGAGGATATGGAGTACCAACTGTACCTAACACTGAGTCAGGTGCTATGCAATTTTTTAAAATAATAAGTATAATATAAGCCATGTTCCCCATTGACAAGGAGCTTGCATCTTAGTTGTGGGCACAAGACAAACAAATTGAACAACTTGAAAACAAAACAGTATATAATGAAGCTTTAAATGGTACAGCAAGGAAAATTTGTAGGATATGGATGATAAAGAAGAAAAGACAAGTGAAAAACTTTGTGAGACTTTAGCATCTCTGTACTAATTTTATTTGTGTGATTTTCTGTTTATTCATGGGCTAGCAAATTAAAACAGGTTAAAAGTAATGCAAACAAGAGACCATGTCCTCTATTGCTCTCAAAATAATTTGGCGGGTTTGTAAGAGTTTTGACGCCCCCTAGTGGCCAGTTATAATAGCATTGTCTGCCTGCACTTACAGTTCTAAGGTAACTTGTTTTTTTGTTGTTTTTTAAATTTAATTTTATTTATTCATTTTTTATACAGCAGGTTCTTATTAGTTATCTATTTTATATATATTTGTGCATATATGTCAATCCCTATCTCCCAATTCATCACACCACCACTGCCCCACCCACTTTCCCCCTGCTTGGTGTCCATGTTTGTTCTCTACATCTGTGTCTCTATTTCTGCCTTGCAAACTGGTTCATCTGTACCATTTTTCTAGATTCCACATATGTGTGTTAATATACAATATATTTGTTTCTTTTTCTGACTTACTTCACTCCGTATGACAACTCTGGGTCCATCCATGTCTCTACAAATGACCCAATTTTCTTCCTTTTTATGGCTAATATTCCATTGTATATATGTACCACATCTTCTTTATCTATACGTCTGTCGATGGGCATTTAGGTTGCTTCCATGACCTGGCTATTGTAAATAATGCTGCAATGAACACCGGGGTGCATTTTTCTTTTTGAATTATGGTTTTCTCTTTTGGCTTCTGTTTTGAAGCCAAAAACCATGGGGAAGACTTTGATTTAAAACTATCAATACTTTTCAAAGTTTTCTTTGACTAATAGAGGCTGCATAGTGTAGTGGTTAACACATAATCTCCAGAGCTAGCCTGCCTTAGTCCAAACACCAACTTTGCCACTGACTAGCTGTTTGAGCCTGGGCAAATGTTGCTTAATCATTCCATGTCTCAGCTCCCTCTCTGTAAAGTGGGAATAACAATAATACCCTCTTCATGACGTTTTTACAAGAATTAACTGAGTTAATATTTTTAAAGAACTTAGAACAGTGCCTATCACATAGTAAACATAATATAAATATATGCTAAATAAATTAGAGCAAATCATAGTAAAGCTCATTCTTCTATTTACATTATCCTGACAATAATTTATAATTTTTCTAAATGGGAAAATTAACTTCTCTGTGCTTAAGCTTCTTTAATAATAAATAATCATGTGTGAGGAAATTTTTAAAAATAGACTTTCATTTATTTGTTTTATTAAGAATTCTCTTTTAGAGGAGTTCTACGTTCACAGAAAAATTGAGAGGAAGGTACAGAGCTTTCCCATATACCTGCTGCCGCTACACATGCATAACTTCTCCCATTATCAACATCCTCCACCAGATAGGGCCTTTGTTAAAACTGCTGAAACTATGGATACACCATTACCACCCAAAGTCCATAGTTTACAATACAGTTCACTCTTGGTGTTGTATATTCTGTGAGTTTGGACGACTGTGTAATGACACATATCCATCATTATGGTATCATACAGAGTATTTTCACTGCCCTAAAAATCCTCTGTGGTCCACCTATTCCTCTCTCCCTCCCCCCAAACCCCTGGCAACCCCTGACCTTCTTCTTGCCTCCCTAGTTTGCCTTGTCCAGAATGTCATATTTGGAGTTACACAGTATGTAGCCTCTTTAGATTGTCTTCTTTCGCTTAGTAATGTGCCTTTAAGGTTGTTGCATGTATTTTCATGGCTTGAAAGCTCATGTTTTTAGCACTGAATAATATCCATTGTCTGGATGTACCACAGTTTATTTATTCACCTGCTGAAAGACATCTTGATTGCTTCCACATGAATTATGAATAAAGCAGCTATAAACATCCACGTGCATGCTTTTGTGTGGACATCTGCTTTTTTTCTTTTTTTTTTTTTTTGCGGTACTCGGGTCTCTCATTGTTGTGGCCTCTCCCGTTGCGGAGCACAGGCTCCGGACGCGGAGGCTCAGCAGCCATGGCTCACGGGCCTAGCCGCTCCGCAGCATGTGGGATCCTCCCGGACGGGGACACAAACCTGTGTCCCCTGCATTGGCAGGCGGACTCTCAACCACTGCGCCACCAGGGAAGCCCCTGGACATATGCTTTTAACTCCTCTAGGTAAATACCAAGGACTGTGATTGCTGGATCATATAAGAGTATGTTCAGTTTCGCAAGAAACCACCAAACTGTCTTCCCTTTTGCATTCCCACCAGCAATAAAGGAGAGTTCCTGTTGTTCCACATCCTTGCCAGCATTTGTTGTTGTCAGTGTTCTGAATTTTGGCCATTCTAATAGGTGTGTAGTGGTATTTATTGTTTTAATTTTCATTTCTATAATGTGAAGCATCTTTTCATATGTTTATTTGCCATCTGTATATCCTCTTTGTTCAGGTATAACTTTATTTTTTAGAAAAGTTTTATATTTACAGAAAAATTGAGAAGATAGTATGCAGAATTCCCGTATACCCACACCCAGTTTTTCCTACTCTTACCATCTTAAAGTAGTATGGTACATTTGTTACAATCTATAAACCAATATTGACACTTTATTATTAACTGAAGTTCACAGTTTATTCAGATTCCCTTAATATTTACCTAATGTTCTTTTACTATACTATGATCCCATCCAGGATACCACATTCCATTTAGTTTTCATAATGTCCTCAGGCCCCCCTTGACTATGACAGTTTTTCAGACTTTCCTTGTTTTTGATGACCTTGACAGTTTTGAGGAGTACTGGTCAAGTATTTCGTAGAATGTCCTTCAATTGGGATTTGACATTTTTCCCATGATTAGATTGGGGTTATGGGAGTTGGGGAAGAAGATCACAGAGGCAAAGAGCCATTTTCATCACATCATATATACTATCATCATGATTTATGACTGTTGATGTTGACCTTGATCACTTGGCTGATGTAGTTTTTGTCCACAGTAAGTTTTTGTAGGTTTCTCCAGAGTACGGTTACTCTATTTCCTCCCTTTCCATAGTCTTTAGAGGGAAGTCACTACATGCAGCCCACACTTAGGGAGTAGGGATTTATGCTCCCTCTCCTTGAGGACAGAGTATCCATATAAATTATTTGAAATTCTTCTGCATAGGCTATTTGTTTCTTCTCCTCCATTTATTTTTATTCAATGATTTATTTACACCAGTATTGACTCAGATAATTATTTTATGCTTTGGGTTATTATCCAATTTTACTTTTATTTATTTTTTCCAAATTGTTCCACCTTTGGCTATTGGGAATTCTTTCAGTTGTCTTCTCTGTCCCTTTGTCATATCCCTATCAATATGGTTTTTAAAGAAATCACCTCCTAAAAAAAAAATAAAAGAATGCAATCTCATTCATTACTTTCTGTCACTTCAACAAGCTCATCTTGTATATTTCCTGCCCTAGTCCTAGAATCAACCATTTCTCCAAAAAGCCCTAGTTCCTTTTACTGGAGAATAATGTTAGAAACCAAGATCTGAGTGCTATGTGTATTTGTGCTAGGGGATGTCATTTCTTTTATGATCCCTCTCGGTTAACAGATCAAAGAAATATATGCATGTATACTAATCAGTGTATACATACATATCTATTAATATTTCTATTTGTAACCATGTGCGTCTATAGTAAGCTAAACATGAGTTCTTCCTGATATCTCCAACTCTAACCCATCACTACACAGATCGTTCTAGCCTCCTCCCTTTGCTTGTCTGTAAATTCTTACTCCAGCAATGAGCTACACCTGCGGCCCATTCACTCAGTTGTTCAGTTCCAGTATACACATGTAGCAGTATCAGAATTGTTAACACATACCTCCAAGTGAAACAACTTTATCAACGAAAGTAGAGTTCTATGCAATTTCTTTTGCCTTCAGTCTTCCGGATTCCACTCATTTCCAGTTTTACTTAAGGTCAGCACCTTTCCCTGCCCCCTCCTTCAGTGGCATTGTTTCATATATATACATATATATATATATTTTAATTTATTTATTTTTGGCTGTGTTGGGTCTTTGTTGCTGTGTGTGGGCATTCTCTAGTTGCGGCGAGCAGAGGCCACTCTTCGTTGCGGTGCGCAGGCTTCTCATTGTGGTGGCTTCTCTTGTGGAGCACGGGCTCTAGGCGTGGGCTTCAGTAGTTGTGGTTTGCGGGCTCTAGAGCGCAGGCTCAGTAGTTGTGGTGCACGGGCTTAGTTGCTCCACGGCATGTGGGATCTTCCCGGACCAGGGCACGAACCTGTGTCTCCTGCACTGACAGGAGGATTCTTAACCACTGCGCCACCAGGGAAGCCTATATATATATATATATACATACACATATGTATGTATATATATATGTGTATATATATGTATATATAGGCTTCCCTGGTGTATGTATATATATATACATACATATACATATATATATACATATATACATGGTGTATGTATATATATACATACATATACATATATATACATATATATACATATATACATGGTGTATGTATATATATATACACATAGGCTTCCCTACATATATATATGTATGTATATATATATACATTTTTGCGGTACGCGGGCCTCTCACTGTTGTGGCCTCTCCCGTTGCGGAGCACAGGCTCCGGACGCGCAGGCTCAGCGGCCATGGCTCACCGGCCCAGCCACTCCGCGGCATGTGGGATCTTCACGGACCGGGGCACGAACCCGTGTCCCCTGCATCGGCAGGCAGACTGTCAACCACTGCGCCACTAGGGAAGCCCCATATATTTTTAATACAGTTAGATTCTTTTATCATGATCTGCTTTCCTTCCTGGAATTTTCTGACCTCCTAAATGATTTTATTTTAATTTTCATACATTAAAGTTCACTCTTTGTGTTTTACAGTTCTATAGCTTTTGATAATTGTGAATGTCATGTATCCATGATTAAAGTATTATACAGAATAATTTCACCTCCCTAAATGTCACCTGTGCTTCAGCTCCCCATCTCTCCACCCTGAAACTCTGGCAACCACTGTTTTTATTGTCTCTATAGTTTTGCCTCTCCAGAATGTCATATAATTGGAGTCATACAGTATGTAATCATTTCAGGCTGGCTTAGTTCACTGAGCAATATGCATTTGCAATTCCTCCATGTCTTTTTGTGGCTTGAAATCTTGTTTCTTTTTATCTATGAATAATATCCCATTGAATGGGTGTACAATTTATCCAGTCAGGCAATGTTTTAATAATTGAAAATGCAGAGATGAAAAAGTCATCCTTACCCTGGAGAAATTCCCTGCCACTGGAGTTGGTGGCACATAGATAAACTACAGCATGATAAGAGCTATATTGCATGTATAAGCAAGGCACTGTGGGCACCCATAGGAGAAAGTGGACATCTACGTAAAAATGTGATGAGCATAATACAGAGAAAAGCTGACGTTTACCTTGGGCCTTGAAGAAAAAGTAGGCATTTGAGGGTGAGAAGGGAGCAGTAAGATGACTGATGAAAATGAGCCTGCCAACAAGTATTGCAAGAAGGTGAGAGAGACTGCCTCAGGTCCCGGATAACAAGTGCATTTTTCTAAGGTTGGGAGGAAGGGGCTCTGCAGTTCCCCTTCTGGTGTCATTTGGATAATAGCAATAACAATGACTCTCACTTGTCGAGCACCTACTACCACGTGCCAGGCACAGTGCTGGGCATTGTATGTGTATTTTTCCTTCACAGGACTGTCCTTGTGTGTGTGTAACACACACACATGCAAAGATATGGAAAAAACTCCATCATGCTTCCTGTTGGAAGCTGATACTACTGAAGGTGAGTGCTATTGCAATGTGTGGAGTAACTGAAGAGACATTGTCTGATACCTGTGTAGGAAGCCTGCCCTTTGCTGTTTAGCTGCAGCTGCCACTTTCAGGCCTTGCTCACCCCAGCTCCTCGTCTCTAGGCCCCAAAGCTTTAAAATAATCATTGCATTACCAATTGCTGCATTCCATGGGATTGGCCACCTCCTCTGTCTTATCCAGGGATCAGGTCTCGAGATCACCTCATTTTCTTCTACCTCTGAGATTCTATATTTACCTAAACAATTCCAGAAATGAGAGATGATAAGAACTTGGATCAGAATTAGAAGATACCAAGCTTTTCTTTTATGAAAATAGCAAAATGAGGTCAACCTTCTCTTGACTCTGCCCCATGTAAGTTTCCTAAAGAAAATCAAAGCAAATCTGTTGATCTATATTTAGGCTGCCTGCTTCCTACTCCAGAGCTCAGAACTGAACTCTTCTCCCTCCTGTTGACTCTGTAATATGTGACAAGGCCTTGATATTGGCCCAGCACCCCATGGAGCCCATTAGAACAGCACTGTCCTGGAATACAGTTCTCTAGGGGAAAGAGCTATAAAAATGTGGAAACTGAGAGAGTAAGTAATGTTCCCAGAATATTGAATAGCTCCAACTCTGATAATCTTGACTTTTGGCATTGGAACATAACAGGCCAATTTGTACCAAGAGACAAATTACCAGTTTGTGATAGTCTTTAACAAAGACTTGACAACCCTATTGATACTACAAATCTTTTTCATATTTCAGCCAATGAGGTCCTCCAGGGAATGTGTACTGAGTGACACATCACACAGCTAAATATAAAGCAGCAGTTAATTTGACACCCACTACAAGATGACAGAAGTGGAACCTACCAAGTGACTCATAATTATTTTTTCCAACATTTAAAATACTGGTAATTAAGTTTCCTGTATTTACTTCCTAAGATGCAAGCTTTCCCAAAAATTAAACTCAAATTTGTTGTAGAATAAAATTTCAGGATCTAAGGAATTATAGAAAGTCACAGATGCATAAATACAAACGTGTTCTTATCCACATTTGGCTAGTTAGTATTTAGCTTACAGTCCTTAAAATGTTATCAGTATTGTAATCATGCCTTTCCCTTTAGGCAAAAAGTTATTTTAGTCAAGTTAGACTAGAGGTAATTGTGTAAACAACCAATTCCTACTAGACTGAAACATCCTGAGGGTATGTATGTGTTTCAAATGTCCTTGTACCCTTCACACAGCAGAGGCTTCAGTTGTCTTTCAGTATTCATGGTACTACAGGCCCCAGTTTTTTAAGTGGGTTACATGGTCACTCAGAATAAAGACCACATTTCCTCAGGCTGACTTAACAGTAGGTGTGGCCTGGTAACTAAGTTCAGACAAATGATATGTAAGCATAAGTGTAAACAGTCTCCAGGAGCCTTCCTTAATTTAGCTTTCTTTTCCATTTTGTCTTCTTCCTGCTGGCTGGATGGTGGATCTAATGGCTAGAGGTGAGCAACTATCCAGGAGGTGAGCAGCTTTGACCATGAAATGATCTTAGAAGAGAGGCCAGGCCTGGCAGAGCAACTTCATGGAACAAAATCACACACCAGTCTGGCCTGCCTCCATCTGGACTTTTATGTGGGATAAACTCTTCTATCTTATTCAAGCTACCTTCACTAGCAACAGAGCATAATTCTAACTGTTAAACCTTAAAATCTCTAGCATATGTTAATGCTACCAGTGCAAAATATATAGTAATGAAAGTTTATTGAATAAATGTTGCAAATTTGGGGGTGTACATTATTTTTGTTGGTCCAGAAGTTCATTGGCTGAAACAGGAAAACAGTGAGGTCATCCTAAGATCAGAGGGAAATCAGATCAAGGAGCTTAAGCATTCAGGAGACCAGCAATTATCAAGCAAAAAAGGAAGAAACAGTCAAAGCTAAGGCTTAGTGAAAGAAGACATGGCTTGGTCTAGGGACATGTAGATGAGAGGAGTTTGGGATCATCTGTCTCTGGCCCAGAGGATAGGAAGCAAGTAGCTCAGGGTCTGTGTCAGAGGTTCTCGTCGGGGAGGGGGGGGGGTAGTTTTGCTCCTGAGGGGACATTGGCAATACCTGGAGGCTTTTTTGGTTGTAACAACTGACTGGGGGAGGAGTTATGCTGTGGGCATCTAGTGCATCGAGGCCAGGGGTGCTGCTAAACATCCTACTATGCACAGGGCCGCCCCCATAACAAAGAATTATCTGGCCCAAAATGTCAATAGTGCTGAGGTAAAGAAACCTTGGTTTAGCTGACGATAGCTGTACAGATTGGACCCCAAACTCCAGCTGCTCTTGGAATTCAAGCCAGAGTTAAAATGGATCATTTAGCCAGCCTCGATAGCATCTTGGAAATAGACAATCCAGACTTTCATGTTCAGCATCGTTAAGCAGATTTCGTGACTAAGCTGAGTACCTGCAAATTGCTCCCAGAATATTAAATAGCTTATACCTCAAAGTTCCTCCCTCAGCACAAAGATAATTGTGCTTAAGTATAAGGCTGAGGCTGTGACATGCTCACAAGCCCTTAAGGAGAGTATGAGATATAAAACAGGCATATATTGGGGCCCTAAGATCTCAGATAGAGAAGCCCCCTTCTGTTCTCTGAATGTAGGGAGAGGAATTAACTTGACAAGCAGCTTCTCCTTTGATGTGTGTCATCAGCTTCTTAAATGTGGGAATTGTCCCCACATTCCCAAGGCCAGAGCTTGTGCAGAAGATCTACGCCAGGGCAGCTGAGAGGACAGACGGGTCCTTAATGCTGCAGTTGACTTGTTGTTTGAACTGAAGTAACCCTCCGACTTTTCCAGGTGCCAGTTTTCCTTACAGTGTGAAAGTCAAAATTATCATTAGCTGGAGGGGAGGCCTGAGGGAAAGAGAGAGGAAGAGCAAGTTGATTGAGCTGCTCTGGCTGTTAAGCACCGTGTGCATAAATCAACTCACTTAAACCGCAGAATATCCCCCTTGGTTCTAGGATGACAGTACTGTGGAAATGAAGTCCTATTTATATTCTTATTATATTCCTGCAACATACATTTGTTTTGCATATTAATTAGAATGGCAATAATTACTTTTCTTTCTCAAAAAATTATTGCCCAGCTGCCTTCAATATTAATTGAATGCTTATACACAAAGCACTGTGCTTGGACTTCCCTGGTGGCTCGGTGGTTAAGATGGTCAAGAAAGCCATCCCTGGTTCTCTTTCTCCAGGGACTCCTACCTTATCTGCTTACAATAATGCCATAGAAGAGACATAAAATGTTATGGGTCCATTGGGAATGGAATAATCAATTTTGTTGGAAGAAATAGGTTCGGTCATTAGTTACTTTGTTTAAAAAATATTTACTGCACTTTTGCTATATGCCAGGCAGTCTGTTAAATGATGGATATTCAAAATGAATGAGACCAAAGAGCCCTAAGTTGAGTGGGTAAGAGATGTATATTGAGAAGTGGCATTTGAGCTATGAGAATGGGAGGAGGTGCGGGTTATCCCAGGCAAAGTGAAAACTTCAAATTAAGTTTCTTTTTTGTCTTGGTTTCTTTCCAATGCCTTCAAATAGTTGTTTAAGAATACACACACACACACACACACACACACACACACACACACACACAGGAATATTATTCAGCCATAAAAAAGAATGAAATTTGCCATTTGCAACAACAGGGATGGACTTTGAGGAAATTATGCTTAGTGAAATAAGTCAGACAGAAAGAGACAAATGCTTTTTTTTTTTAGTTATATGTGGAATCTAAAAAATAAGACAAACAAATGAACATAACAAAACAGAAACAAACTAAGATACAGAGAACAAACTAATGGTCACCAGTGGGGAGAGGGTTGGGTGAGCAACAAGATAAGGGAAGGGGATTAAGAGGTACAAACTACTAGGTTAAAATAAATAATATACAAGGATGTAATGTACAGCATAGGGAATATAGCCAATATTTTATAACTTTAAATGGAGTATAATCTATAGAAATATCGAATCACTATGTTGTACACCCGAAGCTAATACTGTATTTCAATTATACTTCAATTTAAAAAAAAAGATTCAGGGCTTCCCTGGTGGCACAGGGGTTGGGAGTCCGCCTGCCAATGCAGGGGACACAGGTTCGAGCCCTGGTCCCGGAAGATCCCACATGCCATGGAGCAACTAAGCCCATGAGCCACAACTACTGAGCCCGTGTGCCACAACTACTGAAACCCACGCCCCTAGAGTCCTGCTCTGCAGTGAGAGAGGCTGCCACGATGAGAAGCCTGTGCACTGCAGCAAGGAGTAGCCCCCGCTCACCGCAGCTAGGGAGAGCCTGCATGCAGCGACGAAGACAAAAAATAAAAATTAAAAAATTAAAAAAAAAAAGATTCAATCTTAAGGCCAAGCCTCCAGGGAAGCTTTTTTTAAAATGACTTTATTTTTTTAGAGCAGTCTTAGGTTCACAGTAAAATTCAGAAGGTATGGATTTCTCATATATTCCCTGCTCCCACATAGGCATAGCTTCCCCCCATTATCAACATGGGAAAGCTTTTAAATTGTCGATGTCTCAGTGTGAATTTCTTCCAATGCCCAATCAGATTACTTTCTCCTAGCACCTTGGAGAGGAATTTTATTTAGGAAGCAGAAGTTGGGATGAGCATAACTGTAGAATGTAGGGCAATTTGGGGGAAGACATTTACATTAGAACACTTCTTATCATAACAGAAATTGACCACAACTGGTCAGGCAAACGGGGGAATTTATTAGCAGCCTATCATGACTGCAGACAAGACGTAGCCAGAATTCAAAGAAGTCTGGAACCAGGGGATCCAACACCACTATCTTTCTCATTTCTTTGCTTCTCTCAGCATGAGGCTTCATTCTCTTAGTATAGCTTCCTCCACAGCCGGGAGAGGACTGTTAGGTCCCTATCCTGGACTCTCACAACTTTGCCTCTGGACGACTGACTTTTTCCCCCTGAGCTCCAAGCCAAAAAAATCCCGAGGATGGATGCTAACTAACTTGGCTTGTGATTTGACCTAGCTTTGACCAGGTTATGAAATACTCTGGTTGGCTCAGTTTGGGTCATGTTTGCACCCACAGACCCATCAACTGTGAGCAAAGGGCAGGATTTGTAACAACTTGGCAGTTCCTTTGGAATCACATGATGGTAATAGGAATAATATACCCCAGAAGAAAAGGGGTGCCATTCTGAGGAAGGAAAGCATGTGGACCAACACGCATGCTAGGTGTCCACTAGGGGAACACCCCAGGTGGCTTGGCAAGGCCTTGGGCAGAAGGTTCAGAAAGAGGTTTAAGTGTAACAACAGGGACTTCCCTGGTGGCGCAGTGGTTAAGACTCCACACTCCCAATGCAGGGGACTGGGTTCAATCCCTGCTCAGGGAACTAGATCCCACATGCATGCTGCAACTAAGAGTTCACGTGCCGCAACTAAGGAGACCACGTGCCGCAACTAAGGAGCCGGTGAACCACAACTAAGGAGCCCACCAGCTGCAACTAAGGAGCCCGCCTGCCACAACTAAGACCCGGCTCAACCAAATAAATAAATAAATAAATATTTGGGGGGAAAAAAGCAAGAATGACTTGACTGTCATTAAAAAAAAAAGGGTAACAACAAATTCCTATTACTTGCAAAGATTTTCAAGGTCCTAGAAGTTCTAACAGCCCTACATAGCCCTCAAGTCATCTCTGGCTTATGCTTCTGATAATCTAACAAACCCAGTAATAATGAGCTGGATTCCTCAGAGACCTCTTATCTTCTGCTATTTAGGTAGCTGGGGAAGGAAATGTACCCAGTTCTGTCCATTAGCATTTCTTCCCTTGAGGATTAGGTTGTAACATAAACCACAGTGTCCTAAAGTGACAGATCATATCAAATATCATATCACACTGTTTTGCTCTGAATCCTTGATATTTTCTGGCTCCTTACCTCATTGTATTCACATCACAGTCACCTCTTCAGAGAGACCTCCCTGACCCACCCACCCAGATATTTTCACTTCTATTCGCCTACCTGACTCTACTTTTCTAATCACATTTATCATTACCTGATGTCTGTTGGTCTCTTTGTTTACTGTGTATCTCTCAATAGAATTTAGGCTCCATGGGGGCAAGGATTTTGTTTACTGCTGAACCCCTGCACCTGGAGCAGCACCTGTCACATAATAAACACTTAATGAATAATTTTTGCACCGTGGCAACCCTTTGATAGAGCAGTGGTCTTCACATTTATTCAAGGTGAAATACTGGGAAATCATGATACAATGCTGTGAAAATAATGTATTTAATTTCATCTTATGGAATAGAAACAATTTTCTTACAGAAAAATGGCTGTATGTGTATAATTTTGGTGAGATTTTCAGCTGGGCCTAAACTATAATTCATACATTGATCTAGACATGTGGATTCTACAACCAACTCACCAGGATCCTAGATTGGCATTGGATAAGTGGTCTGAGGATCCATTTTATAGATAGATAGATAGATAAATAGATAGATAGATAGATACATATTCATCAAATTCAAAATAGTGGTTACCTCTGGGAACCAAGAGGGATAACATTCAAAAGGGACTTTAGCATTAGTTTAATGCTCTAATATTTTAATATATTTTGAATAGAGAGAGAGACAGAAAGAAAGAGATAGACAGAGAGACAGAGAGACAAAGACAGACACCCAGAGACAGGGACAGAGATATAGAAAGAAACATTAAAAAAAAAATACTATAAACATGATAAAAGACTGGAAGCAAATATGCCAAAATATTAAGAGGAGTTGATTTTGAATGGTAGGAATATGGCTGATTGTTTTCCTCTTTATTCTCTTATTTATTTTTCAACACACCCTCACTAAATAAAACATGATATAAAAACAGAATTAATCGTAAAAATTGAAGAACTGAACTACTGCTAAGAAGATTTTTACTGAAATAAACTGATGGAGTAGCTTGACCATTATTTTCTGCAACGCTAAACCCATATTCTTGCACTTTCACTCCCTAGGCCTAGGATTTATCTTTTTTTTTTCCAATATAAATTTATTTATTTATTTATTTATGGCTGCGTTGGGTCTTCGTTGCAGTGTGTGGGCTTCTCATTGCGGTGGCTTCTCTTGTTGCGGAGCAGGCTCTAGGCGCACGGGCTTCAGTAGTTGTGGCACATAGGCTCAGTAGTTGTGGCTCGCGGGCTCTAGAGCACAGGCTCAGGAGTTGTGGCGCTCAGGCTTAGTTGCTCCAAGGCATGTGGGATTTGCCAGGACCCATGTCACCTGCATTGGCAGGCGGATTCTTAACCACTGTGTCACCAGGGAAGTCCCGGATTTACCTCTTTTTAAAAACCATTTTCTTTTTAATATTGTGATGATGTTCTGAAAATATGTGGAAAGGGAAGATGTGAGTGTGACCTTGTGTTGAGTCTCTACTTCCCAGAATCATTTTAGATTCAGAACTGGTTACATATTAGCTCTAACCAGCAGAGTGATTCAGTTCTTTGAAAGAATAGAATTTTAATGTCTCTTTCTATTGATATCTTGCACTTTTAATATGCTTTGTAGTTTAGTCTTAGAATCCACAAAATCTATGGTAAAATTTATTTGATCATAAAGGTCTTTGCTGGATCTAGTAAATGCCCTACATCCCTTTTTAGCACTTGGAATTTTAGCAATTACTTGGTCGATGTTGTGTGAGTTACAGTATTATCCAGGACAGGGATTTATGTCTGCTTTGTTCATTGCTATATATTTCCCCAATTCCTAGCACAATAGATGAGTAGCATAGAGAGTGCTCAATGAATGTTTGTTGATAAATGGATTTGAAGCATTTGAGAAATTCCTACGTGTGTATTGCTTAATTTAAGATTTGGTCTATTAACTTTTAAAAAAAATATTTATTTATTTATTTGGTTGCGTCAGGTCTTAGTTGCAGCATGCAGGCTCTTCGTTGCAGTGCAGGGGCTTCTCTCCAGTTGTGGCACACAGGTTCCAGAGCACACGGGGTCAGTTGTTGTGGTGTGAGAGCTCCAGAGTGCACGGGCTCAGTAGTTGCGGCACGCGGGCTTTCTAGTTGTGGTGCATGGACTCTACAGCATGCAGGCTTAGTTGCCCCATGGCATGTGGAATCTTAGTTCCCTGACCAGGGATTGGACCCCTGCCCCTTGCATTGGAAGGTGGATTCTTAACCACTGGACCACTAGGGAAGTCCTGAGATTTGGTCTACTTTCTCTCCAGGTGAGAGTCTCTAACAATACACATAAGAAATCACCAGGAAATGGGAGACCCGAGTGATCAGGCTAGGGTCCCACACAGCTGGGGGAGTGGAGGGACAGAATTAGGACTGGGGTGGGAGAAGTTCAGCTAAGGAAGGGAGGAGATAGGGTGTTGGGAAACAAAACCAATAGCTGTCCACATGGTAGCCCATGAACTCATCATAAACTATTCAATCACATTAGAAATTTCAGAAAGAAAACTTAAAATGATAAAGAAGGAGAAAATGCTAGGTGTTATGGTGAGGGGCAGAAAGGGGTTTGAGGAACAGAAGGGAGGCCAGAATGAGTGAGGCAGAGAGCGCTTAGACATGAAGACAGAGAGGGAGGCACAGCAGGCCAGGGTGCAAATCTAGGATTTTATTTTCAGTGTGTGGAAGTGACATGACCCATTTATGGATAATTCTGGTAGTCATGTGGAGAATGAACATTGAGAGGGGGCAAGAGTATAAGTTTAGAAACCAGCTAGGAGCTTCTTTCAGCCATTCAGGCAAGTGATGCTGAAGGCCAGGACCAGGGTAGCAGTGGGCAAAGGTAGCAACCAGATATCAAGTGACTATTTAAACAAATAATTAATTATAACTGAGATATGTGCCACAAAAGAGTTGAATGAGGCAACTCAACTCGGTCTGGTCTGGCGGGTAGAAGAGCAGTCAGGTAAGGTTTCTTTGAGCAAATGGCATTCAAGCAGGGACCGGAAGGATGAATGAAGTGGGAAAGGAGAAGAAAAATTTCTAGAACAGGGGTTGCAGGTGGGAAAGCTTTGGGGCTAGGAAGAGCACAGCTAAATCCGGGAACTAAAAAGTGGTCTGTGTGGCTCAAGCAGAGAACAAGAGGAGCCACTGTGTGGGATGAACCTGGTGGGGTCAGCAGGAGTCAGATATCATAAGGTCTTCGAAACCTTAAGTGTCATATAAGACTGTTGAGTTTTAGCCTAAAAGCACTAGGAAGCCACAGAGGGACTTTAAGCCTGAGGGGAACGTTACTTGTTTCCTCATTTAACATATATATATTAAACATCATCTATTGTACATGACCATCATCTATGTGATCAGATTCGTAGTTTAGAAAGAGTACTCTGATTGCAATATGGGAAATAAATCAGAGGGAGCAAGAACAAGTGCAGAGGACTAGTGGGTGAGCTTCTGAAGTAGACAGTGGGAGACAGTGGTGGTTTGCCCTACAGAGGTGGCAGTGGGCATAGAAGGATATGGATGATGTAATGATTGGCAGGTTGGGGGAGCAGGGGTATGAAAGAGGCTCAGAGACTGAGCACTGCACAATAGGCATTGGCAGATGGGGTTCAGCAAAGAGTTGGGACATTGTATGAGATTCCAAGGAGCACCTAGTCAGTCTCCTGCTTCTTGTCCTAGAGTATCCTAGAATGTCCTTACAGGATTATGATAAACCTTGCAGAACGACTACCAAAAAATAGATGGTATACTTAGAATACTTGTGAGTGAGCTTCTTTACAAAGGGTTGCTTATAAAGATGTGGGCAGGGTGTAAGGGAACCACAAAGGATAACCCTAGGCCCCAACTAGATGTGACAAGGGGAGAGGGCAGTTACCGGAACCCAGAAGGAGAAAATCATATGGAGAAGGTCACTTTGACCTATACTCTTTGGTCAAGGAATTTACAGGGAAGAAGCCAGGGGAGTAGAAATTCTCCCTGACTCACTTTCCTCCCTTTCATCAGTCCACTGTCTGGGATCCCCATTGGTAAACCCCAACTAGAAGGACTGTGGTATATTCAAGTCAGCCTCCAGGTGTGAATGCAGGTGAGGGTGGAGAGTAGACCCGGAGAGGCAAACAGAAGTCCATGCTGGAGCTCAGCCAATCAAATTAGCAATTCAAATGATCACCTCTTAGCCTGCATTGGAATAGGATTTCAGACATTTTAATTGAGAAACAAAAATGAAACAAGGAAAATTGTTCTCAGCTGTTGGAGGAAGTCCCTCCATCTATTCTTACCTGTTACTCAGGTTATTTAGTTGTAAAATCTGATGAAAATAACCTTTGGGAATCTGCAGTTTTTGCCAATCTTGTAGCAAGATCTTCTAAAATACAGTTTGAGAAGTAAAGACTTTTACAGTGAAGTTCAAAGGAATTTGCATCCTGCACAAGTGTGGTTTGTTTCCTGCAACCTAGGCAACTCCTTGGAGCTTAAATGCATCAGAACCAGAAAACCTGACCAGATAACAAAATTATTTTGCCGCATCATGAATCTGAGCTACCTAGGCTTTCTGCCTTTGGTTTCCCTATTACCCAAGTTACAGCAAATTTGTTTTTCTAAGCACATTGTCTTTTTAAAATCCTTGACAAATCAAGGAAAAGTCATTATTCTTGCTTAAAATTCATCTGGTCAACACATTTTCCATATATGACCTAGTAAAACAGGTTAGTCAGGTATCTTATTTCTTTGCCCTCTAAAATGTTATTATCCTGGAACAAGCTTTCAATATTTTTCTTAATGGCTCTGGTTTCCACTGCAAGTTAACAATGATTATTTGTGGTCTGACAGTTCCCTTGGCATTACACCAAAAACAGGAGCAAGAAAGCACATTCTTAGGGAGGTTTAACATCTAAGCCAGACATTCAGCTGTGAATCCAAATTTTCTCTTCTGTACTCCTTCTCTCCCTTGAGTGAAAATGCCATCTGACAGTTTCTTTGGTTTCCTAGCTTCAGAAAGTTATTCAAGCCCAGCAATTCCCAAAAATATCACAGCATTTTCAAGTCAGTATAAATGTCGATCTGTTTTCTTAAGTAGGATATTTGTCTCCAAGTTAAAAAAAATGAAGTATTTTTTTCTCTGCTTTAGAAAGTTGGTTATCAACTATTGTCTTGGGGCAAAACTTCAGCCTGAGATTAGTAATGTAGACAAGTCAACGGCAGGTTGTGAGGTGCATACAAAGAAAGTGGAAAGCTCTCCCTTCTCTCCCTTCTTTCCTTTCTCCTTCTGCTCTGTTCCTGCCACCCATGCCCCACCTAAGACAGTCCTCCCCTTGAGAAGGAAGAGAACAACAGTGAGAGGATGGGGCAGGGAAGGCTGTATGAAGAACTTGGGAAATTTCTTGGTTTCTGAACACTTTAACTATCAACGTTCAATAACAGAAAAGTTTCAATTAAAGACCTTAGGCACTAAAGGCGACTTAATTTTGCCTTTTTGTTTTGAAAGTGAAGACTAGAAAACTGAAAATTCTATTTAATAAAAATAAAATTTGGCTTTCAAGAGATGTAGCTTTGGCTCCAGATCGTCAAAGGTGCTGAAGATGGGCAGGCCAGCATTGAGATAGACCAGTAAACCAGTTTACTTTGCAACTGATTTAGTAGCTATAGGAAGCAAACAGCCACAATCACTACTGGCAGCCACCCAGTCATAAGAAGAGGAGCTTAGGATGAAGCCAATATGGGGAATGTCACAGAAGAGAGATGAGAATAATATGACGTCACTCACTGATATCACTAAAGTACTAGATAAACCAACCCTGAAGGCAACCTTCCACCTCTGGACTTTATGCCTAATAAGCAAATACATTTTTACATGATGTTAACAGATTTGATTTAGATTGTTTGTTCTTCACAGCTGAAAGCATCTTTAACTGATGCTGGGGTCTGTCACATCTCCAGCATCCACATGACTGTGTACTCATCATTCACATTTTGAATGATAGTCGAGAGACCCCATACAACCCTCAATCAACAAACAAAAGCCAGGTTTTGGATGTGGCAAGTTTTGTGTGGTACCTTAAAGATGGAACAAATTTTTTGTCATTGGGCAGCCGCTGAAAGGTGAAGTCAGTTTTCCCTTCCATTGAGTCTGGGCTGGCCATATGGCCTCTTCTGACTAACACAATGCAGTGAAAGTAACATTGGATGACTTCTGAGGCTGGGCCTTAAGAGACTTGCAACTTTCATCATGCCACTTGGAACTCTCCCTCTGAGAACCCAGCGACCCTGTAAAACATCCACCTATCCTGTGACCGTCTTGCCATGAAGAAGCCCAAGCTAGCCGTAAGAGAGAAAGAGACAGACAGGCAGACAGACCCTGTGGAGTAGCACCGAGATGCCAGACATGATAAAACCTTCTTGAATGCAGCCAAGTGAACCCCAGCAGACTCCATAGAGAGCTAAGAACCACTCAGCTGAGCCCTATCCAAATTCATGACTCACAAATAAAGATTGTTATTTTAAGCCACGAAATAAATAAATAAAATTTAACTTAAAAAATCCAGTTCTAAAGTATAATCAGAGAGATGATAGAGAAAAGCAGGAGAATGAAGAGGTGGAGGGAGAAATAGAGAAATGACCTCAGTGACTGTCAGATTTCTGAGAAACACGGATTTAATGTGTTCATATTAGTGCTTATATATTAATACCATTCTTTTTTCCATTAAAAATTTTAATTTATAACTTGTTAAATATAACTTACATTTTTAACGACTTTGAGCATTTTTGAAATAATTCTGAGTTTTTTATTTTTAATAAAAATGTATGTATTTAAGGTATAACTTGATGATTTGATCTATATTTATGCAGTGAAATGATAACTACAGTCAAGCTAGTTAACATGTAATTTCTTCACATAGTTACCAGTGTTTTGGTGTGATGTGTACCTGAAATCTATGCTCTTAGCGTATTTCTAGTGTTCAATAGAGCATTATTAGGAAGAGCCATCATGGAACTTCCCTGGTGGTCCAGTGGTTAAGAATCCACCTTCCAATGCAGGGGATGTGGGTTCGATCCCTGATTAGGGAACTAAGATCCTACATGCCGCGTGGCAACTAAACCCGCACCACAACTAGAAAAGCCTGTGCGCCACAAAGAAGAGCCCGTGGGCCACATGAAAGATCCCACATGCTGCAACTAAGACCCGACACAGCCAAATCATAAAATTTTTTTAAAAAGTTGATTAAAAAAAATAGCCATCATGCCTGTACATAATGTCTCTAGACTTATTCACGCTACACAATTGAACATTTGCATCCTTTCACCAGCATCTCTCCCTTCCACCTCCCTACTCCCTGGCCCCTGGTAACCACAACTCTATTCTCTGCTTCTGTGAGTTCAATTTTTTTTCTTTTTTTTAGATTCCACGTATAAGTGAGATCACACAGTATTTGTTTTTCTTTGTCTGGCTTATTTCACTTTGCATAATGTCTCCTGGTTTATCCTGATAGGACCTCATTCTCTCCCCACACACTCCTCTCTAGCCAAACCCATCTCCACGCTCCCAGAGCCTGCCCAGTCTCTAACCTGACCTCTGACATCTACATCTCCCTAACTTCTCTAGGCCTGGTTTATAATTTATAATTCCTTGCTTTGCACTGGCCTTTAATTTTTGTGGACATCTGGATAAAACATTTATTGCTCACTCATTGTCTAGTTTATGAAGTGATCCTTGTCTTTTTTTGAGGAATGGGTCTAGTAGAATAGCCCAGGCCTTAAAATTAGGTAGATCTGAGTTTGGATCCCACACCACCAACTTACCAGATGTTTGATTTTGGTTAAGTTAACCAACTACTTTGAGCTTAAATTTTCGTGTTTGTCAAATATGGGCAATGGGGTCATTGTGAGGATTATTTGAGACTTCATATGTAAAACAAATAGCGTAATAGGTGACAGATACTTTTCATTTTCTTTTCTTTCCAACCCATCCAGTGAGGTAAAAGTGAGGGAAGAAGCAATGGTTTATGGGTGTCTAAAGTTCTTTTTTCTTTTTTAATTGAAGTATAATTAATTTACAATGTGTTAATTACTGCTGTACAGCAAAGTGACTCAGTTATACATATATATACTTTTCATATTCTTTCATTTTCATTATGGTTTATCACAGAATATTGAATATATATCCCTGTGCCATACAGTAGGACATTGTTGCTTAAAGTTCTTTTTATATCTCACCAAGAAGAGAAATGGGATTCTCTGGGTTTATGAGCAATATAGTTCTTAGTGACAGCTGAGTCTCCTAATGTCTCAATCTCAAGATTAAGAATCATAAGAAAAATGGTGTCTGTAGTATCAATGGCAGTATTCAACACCCTTGGAATATTTTAGTCAAATCTCAGTAGTGATATTTTTTGCAGTAGACCTTTTTTTTATTTCCCTTGGCACAGTACCCTGGCCAAAGTTTTAGAAAGGAACCTGGATAGGAAAAGGAAAACTCTGAATATTAATCACCTCCCATACTTATAAATAGTAAACAGAATTAAAACTTCCTGATGAAATCAATTCATTAAAAATCCTCTTTAATAAAAGCAAAAAGAATTCTAAAAAGGCCAAAAAAAAAAAAGTTTGGCATAATGTGCCTCTAAAGAAATAATTTTTTTTTCAAGCAATAAAGGTGATGGCAGAAAAACCATGGATAATTAACCAGAAAAATGTGGTTAAGAAAAGCTGTTTTATCAAGTAAAAACCAGGCAGTGTGAGAAATTCAGGCAAAGATTTAGTAATAAATAATAAAAGTGATTAAGGGACTAACAGTAAAGAAAATAAGTGGCCACCATAAATGAGTCCTGATTCAGGAAAAACACTCAATGATGTAAACCATGGAGATAATCCCACGATATATAGGTAGATCTCCTGGATAATGGGCACCTGGGGAGAGCAGGGAAGTATGTGTTTTAAAGTAGGCACCTTGACAGCCTGCCATCCCTCTAGCTCTCCTATACAAAGATCTTACTCCAGGCACAGACTCTAAGAGTCACTGGGCTAATCTTGCTAATATCCCTGTTCTCCTCCAGATCTTCCCAAAGTGTCTGGGACTTGGAATAACTAGGCCAAGATGTACCTCCCACCTCCCACAGCAATCCTAGAGCTCTTCTTCACCCCCTACCCTGCCCCAGTTCTGGAACATATGAAGTGGCTGACCAAGTGAAAAACACAATAGTCTAGCCAGTTCCTGAAACAGCGGAGTCAAGAAATATGCAAGGTCTGTGTCTATCTATGGTCACGTCATACAGGGTCATGGATTTTGGTTTGCCTCAGGCTTCTATTCTACCTGAACTGATTTTAGCCCGCAGTGTAATTCTCTAGGCAGCCAGCCTAACCTCTCTGTCTACCGCAAGGCTAAGGAAGGAGTAAGAACTGGTCTGTTCCACATGATGGCAGAGGACACAGACCTGCCCAGTTTGAGCCTGCGCCCTTAGGACTGGCCTCAAACCAAATCCTGGGTTTGGGCACCATCCACCAAAGTATTTGCTTTGTCATGATACTGAAGGCCAAAGGTTGGGAAGATTACATTATCATGGCAGTAAAAATAAAGCTTACTTTCATGCCTGTTCTGTGATTTGTTTGCCTAGTAATCTTACTTCTTTATTGGGCAGTATTAATGGTGAGGCAGATAGTGGAGGTATAGAGTTTCTAAAGGGAGGAGCACAGCAGTAGGCCGTTGAGAAGAGAGATGCTATAACCATTAAGTCCCTTGCTGCTTACCTCTCTCCTCTAAAAACATCTCCATTCCTCCTGAAAAATTAAGGTCCTGTTTTCATGAATGTCTAGGTTTCATAGGTTGTGTCGTTCTTTCTCATGGAACCATCAAGGTTTGAAAAGAGCTTAGGTGTTTGCCCACTGAGAGCAACCCTAAATGCTACAATGCCAATCTGAACATAAGTCCCCTGAAACTCCTGGTGAAAAGAAGCCAGATACCCTTCTGCGTCTCTTCTTGCTGGGTCTTATGGCTTTTGCATCCTTATACTGTCACTGCAGGAGAGATCTATACTCTGAGCCCCAGTTAAAAGCCAAAGTCCTGCTTTCCCACTTCATTTCTGCTATCCCATTTCCCAGGAGCTGGGTCCTGTTCTCATTAGTCCTCATTAGCTTTGAATAGATTACTTTGAGTGACACTACTCTGCTTAGAATTTCTGAGGATGGGATAAATGCTAAGACCAGTGAATCCCATAATCACAGCCTTACTTTTTTTTTTTTTTTTTACTGTAAAATAAGTTCCTTGATCAGAAGCAATGTTGTATAGTATACCATTCTGGTGAATGAGGCATTAAGGAAGTACATGGAAATATTACTGGAGGACATACAGTGGGCAAGAAAGATTATCCAGAATAAATTTCCATTACAATGAGGACAAATTACTAAATTACTATCCCTTAATAGTACTAATAGAAGGGGGGCAATATAATCAACATGCCACCAGGTGGCAGTGTTTTCCTGCTGAGTATAGCACTGTATTGAGGGCTCAAGGTAGGTGGAATTGAGGGCTC
The DNA here is from genome assembly GCF_039906515.1 of Pseudorca crassidens. Classification (NCBI taxonomy): domain Eukaryota; kingdom Metazoa; phylum Chordata; class Mammalia; order Artiodactyla; family Delphinidae; genus Pseudorca; species Pseudorca crassidens. The sequence continues at coordinate 81,437,361 of NC_090297.1, read as the reverse complement.
AAGGTCAGGTTGACATTAAACAGTGGTAGTAGCCAGACCAGCTTTGTTGAAGAGAATCCCATATTATATCCATGAATAATCTCTACCCCTGACACCATTAGTGTTTCCATGAACCTATTGTGCAAGTACTGAAGTGTTTGGGGAAAGAAGCTTGAGTCACAAAATGGGTAATTTTGTCCACCTGACTATGCAGAGCATCTTCTACTGCAAAGGCTGTTTGATGGGCATTCTCAAAGGACACAAATATTCTCACATTCAGGATCATTCCAAGATATTCATTCACATGTATCTTCCCTAAACCTACAGCAACTGATCCCCTGGTGTTCTGTTCTTCCTTCCAAGTTTCTGAACATGTGACCAAACCTTTAGCCCCTGTCCTTGAATTTATATAGATCTATACTTTAGTCCATCTCTCTTTCTTGGAAAATGGACCGTAAAATGTACTGGTCAAAGTTACGCCCACTGGGAGGATTTCCATTCCTCCATTGTCTTTTCAGGACATACCTAAGTTGAACTGCCATGGCAGTTCAGTTTTGGCTTATAACATCAGATCATGGAGTCATCTGTAATCCAGGATTAAATTTCTTTTTTCTCTGTCAATTGATCATGGGTAATTTCCCATAGGATATATGTGTGGAGTGAGTGTGAAAAGAGTAGCCATACTGTGAGTGAGAGACACTTGCTCATGCAACTTACTTGGGTCCTCAGAAGTTACTTAAATCTGATCTTATACATGCCATTTTCCCCGATGATGGAATGCTTAGCTCACCAAATTCATGGTTTTGTGTCTCAGACAACTGCCAGTTAAGATGGGCAATTCACTGCATATTGGGTGTTCTGTGGTCAGGTAGAGGTGGCTGGCTACCTTGGTAAGACACATGCATTCCAGAATTGGGAGAGAAACTCCATCAAGATTCAGAGACCAGCCAATTCAGTGTGGTTTTTAGAAGCCCAGTGGTCAGAGGCTTGCCAGAATAATCTCTTTAAAGTAAATACAAATTGTAACATCTTTCACCCTCACCATAAAGAGAGAAGCAAAGAAACTGGAAGTGTCTTTGGGTTCTGGGGACAACATATTCCACACTTAAGAATATTGCTCCTACTCTTATACTGGGTGACATGGAGGGATGTCAGCTTTGAGGGAGCTCAAAGCAGGAAAAGATACTCCAGCAGGTCCAAAATGTGGAGCAGTCAGCCCTGCCACTTGGGCCATATGATCCAGCAGGCCCTATGGTGTTAGAGGTATCAGCAGTGGCAAAAAATGCAGTAAGAGCCTATGGAGAACTCCACAAGGTTGGCCCCTGAGATTTTGGAGAAAGGTCATACCATCCACAGCAGAGAATTACATATTATTATTATTATTATTTTACATATTATTTGAAAAACAGGTCTTGGCAAGTTACAGAGGGGTAAAGGCAGAATGCTTGATGATGGAACATCAAATGACCCACGCATTCAGAATTTCCTCTTATAAGCTGTGTTCTGTCAATTATACCAAGTCAAAAAGTTGGAGGGGTTCAGTAACAATCCTTTACAAGATGGAAATAGGATATCCAGGATCAAGTTCAAACAGGGCCAGAGGGCACAAGTAAGCTGTATGAGCAAATATCTAAGACTCTCTTGTCACCTATCATAGTTGTGCTATTTCTCCTCCCATGGCTTGTATCCACGGCCTAATGAAGGGCCCCGTATGACCAGGTAAAGCAATGAGAAAAGCCAAAGACTGGTTTATAGATGGGTCAGCTCTAAGTACCTACAGGCTAAAAATGGATGACTGCCTCATAGCCACACTCAGAGTTGGTCTTGGAAGACAGTGGAGAGGGCAAATTTTCCCAAATGACAGAGTTAGCAGAGAACCTGTTCATCTGCTTTGGTGGAAGGAGAAATGGCCTGAGGTAAGAATACATATAGATTCCTGAGTTGTGGGCAATGGCTTGGCTGGTTGGAGGCCTGGAAAAAAAAAAAAAAAAATGGAAGAGCATGGACAAAGGGGTCTGGGTAGAGGAATGTGTGTATGAAAATGTGAGAGGAGGTACAAGTGTGAAGATATTTGTATCACATGTTAACACCCACCAGGAAACATGCACCAGACACTAAACAACCAAGTAGACAAAACGGCTCAGCTAATTGATATTAACCAGACGTTATCAGCAGCGGTCCCAGAGGTGACACGATGGACATATAAATGACATGATCATGTGGCAGAGATGGAGGCTACATGTGGTCCCAACAGCATGGACTCATAGTTAACAATACTGCTGCCTCTGAATGTCTAACGTGTCAGCAACGGAGACCAATGTTAAGCTCCCAATATAACATTATTCTTCAAAGAAATCATCCTGGACATTGGAGCTCTCCTATTCTAAAAGAGCTAGTGACTCCCTCTTACAAAGATAGTACCTATTCCAGGTATGAGTTTTCCTTTCCTACCCACAGAGCCTCAGCCAGGACTACTATCCAGGGGCTTTTGAAATGCTTGAGCCACGGGCATAGCATCCCACACAGCATAATATCTGATCAGGTGACCTGATTTAGAGCAAAGGTGCAGGTATGGATCTATATATTCTATGGTCCTATGTATGGACCTATGTATTCTATGGTCCTATGTATTCTATGGTCCATTCCATGGACCTATGACCATGTACTCTACTCATCATATCACATGCCACATCATCTAGATGCAGCCAGGCTCATAGAATGCCAAAATGACCTTCTAAAGGGCCAGTTGAAACATGAACTGTCAGTCTGTCTGCTTTGTCTGTATTTATTTATTTGTTAGAGTAACAAACCAAAAATGTTAACAGTGGTTTTTCTATATGGTGATTTTTATTTTCTTCTTTTTGCTTATCTATATTTTCTACAAATTCTGAATGTGATAGTATTAAATTAAAAAGGGGGAAAGTAAAAGAAGCTCCTCTTTTTTCACTGCACCAGAAAATAGTCCTTTACCTTCTGAGCTCCAGAATCTTTGCCTTTTATCTCTTGAACTCTCTAAAATCTGTGTGGCTCTTTTTTCACTATATAAAACTTCCAGCACTTCCCTAGAACCAGAGAATCACTTTCCACAGAAATCTGCATTGCTGATGCATTTGTCGCCCATTTTCCCTGGACCCTCTGAACCCACCTTGTTATTTTTCCATCAATGTTCTGAGAGCTCCTTACAGTGTCCGGCAAAAAAATTTACCTTGGTACCTTCTGAGTTCTAGAAACCCACTATTATTTACCTCAAGTCTCAGAAACTATTTCACAGTGAATCTGTATTAGTTATCTATTGCTGCGTAATAAATCGCCCCCGAATTAGCAGTTAAAACAGCATTTATTATTTTACACAGTTTCCAAAGGTCAGAATCCTTAGTAGTAAAGATGTTGTTTGAAGGCTTATGGAGCTGAAGATCTGCTTCCAAGATGGCTCACTCACATGGCTGTTGGTTCAGTTTCTTGTAGAGCAGAGCTTTCCACACAACATGGTAGCTGGTTTCCCCTCGAATGAGTGATCCAAGAGAGACTAACTTAGAAGCTGTAATTACATTGTCTTTTATGGTCTAGTCTTGGAATTGACACGTCAATTATGTCATATTCAATATGTTAGAAGTAATTCACTAAGTCCAGTCAACACTTAAAGGAAAGAAAGACCCCTGCAGGGGAGAGTATCACAGAATTTGTGGACTTTTCTTTTTTTTTTGTGGTACGCGGGCCACTGTTGTGGCCTCTCCCGTTGCGGAGCACAGGCTCCGGACGCGCAGGCTCAGCAACCATGGCTCACAGGCCCAGCCGCTCCGCGGCATGTGGGATCTTCCCGGACCAGGGCACGAACCCGTGTCCCCTGCATCGGCAGGCGGACTCTCAACCACTGCACCACCAGGGAAGCCCATGTGGACATATTTTAAAACCACCACAGAGTCAAACTTTAGAAAAACTTCCAGATGTAGCAAGATCCATCAATCCCATTAGTTTCCTCTGAATCCTGAGGCTGTCCGTAAGGAATGTTGCCAAATTGCACAGTTCAGCCAAAACTGGGTATTCAGAACCCTAGAGACCATCATTTATTATCCCACTGAACCATGGAAGCCATCACTTACTCCTCTTGAGCACACATGGATAAACCCCGGGGTATCATTAGATCCTTGAAATTTAAAAAAGCATAATTTATTCACTTAGACTGCCAAGCATGCTGTTATTTTCCTCAAACCCCAGAAATATGCTAAGACCTAAGATCACAAAATACAAAGAAAGGCCATAGAACATAGAAAGGAGCAATTTTTCACTCAGAAAGAACCATTAATTCTAATTTTGTTCAGAGAAACAAATGAAAAACAAGTTAAAAAAAAAACCATTTATAGGAGTCTGATGCCTATTCAGCAGTACTGGTATCAAATGACAGATCTGGAATCAGTAGATCTAAAAAGTATATAGAAGGAAAGATCTGGGTTCTATGATCAATAAATTTTGATGAAGAGCTAATTCCTATTAATTAACTCTAGCTTCTGTTTCCAGGCATGATGGGATACAGGAACTAGACTTCTTCTCCTGCCAGAAACCACCACCACCACCACAACAACAAAACAGACAAACTACCTTGGAAATTTAAGAAACTACCTTAAGAAACTGTCTTAAGAAGAGCGGGCTTCCTTGGTGGCGCAGTGGTTGAGAGTCCGCCTGCCAATTCAGGGGACACGGGTTCATGCCCCGGTCTGGGAAGATTCCCACGGGAATCTTTCCCATGGGAATCATTCCCATGCCGCGGAACAGTGAGAGGCCCGCATACCGCAAAAAAAAAAAAAAAAAAAAAAAAAAAAAAGCCCCCACAACATTGTAAATCAACTATACTCCAAAAAATATATAAAATAAAATAAATCCAATGATAGCACAGGAAAAAAAAAAAAGAACCCAGAGTAAACAGAAAGAACCCAGAGTAAACCCAGAGTAAACAGAAAGGAAAAAATGGAGATAAAAATATGTATAAATTAAACAGAAAAAAATAAAGAAAAAATTAATAAAACCAAAAGCTAATTGAGGAGATCAATAAAATTGATAAATTAATAAATCTATAGCCAGATTTGTCAGAGAAAAACAGAGAATATACAAATTACCAATATCAAGAATGAGAATGGTGACATCACTAAAGATTCTACAGCTATTAAAAAGATAATAAGAGAATATTATCAATAACTTTGTACTTATAAATTCAACAGCATAGATAAACTATCAAATTCTTTGAAAGACACAAACTATTAAAATTTACTCAAGAAGAAATAAGGAACTTGAATAGCTCTATATCAATTAAAGAATTAAATCTGTGGTTGAAAACCTTCCTACAAAGAAAACTCCACAAGTCCTCATGGTCCATTCGTAGGAGGATATAAGCAGTTGAGTTTCTAAGATGCTAAACACATCCAAATAAGGCACTGAATGTGGCAGTCTGCCTTTCTTTTAAAATTTTAAAAAATGAATGAATGATTTTTTGGAAAAGGAAGAAAACTCCAGGCCCAGATTGTTTCACTGTTAAATTCTAAACAACATTGAAGGAAGAAATAATACCAATTCTGCACAAACTCTCTCAGAAAATTGAAAAGTAGGGGTTTTCCCCTAACTTAATCTATAAGACCCGTATTATCCTGATACCAAAATCAGACACAGACATTACAAGGAAACTATATATAGACCAATATGCCACATGAACACAGTGCAAAAATTCTAAAAATACTTTAAGTCAAATTCAACAATATATAAAAGAAATAATACATCATAGCCAAATAGGGTTTATCCCAGGAATGCAAGATCAGTTTAACATTTGAAAGTCAATCAGTGTAACACACTATATTAACAAACTGGAAAAAAAGTCATATGACCATCTCAATAGATGGAGAAAAAACATTCAACAAAATCCAGCATCCTTTGCCAATAAAAACTCTCAATGAACTAAGATTAGAAGGGAACTTCATCAACTTGATAATGGCATACATCAAAAACCTATAGGTAACATCATACTTAATAGTGAAAGATAGGATGCTTTCCACCTAAGATTAGGAACAAGCCAATGATATTCATTCTCACCACTTCTATTCAGCTTCATCCTAGAGGGTCTAACCAGAGAAGTAAGTCAAGGGGGAAAAACCCAGATCTGAAAGAAAGAGTAAAATTATCTTTATTCACAGATAAAATAATTATGTATGTACAAAATCTAGCAGACTCTCCAAAAATCTACTAGGACTAATAAATGAGTTTAGCAAGGTCTCAGGATACAAGATTAACATACAAAAATTGACTATATGCCTATATATTTGTAACAAACAATTAGACATTAAAATTTTTAAATATCATTTGCAATTGAAAATATGTCAAAAAATATGAAATACTTAGGGATAAATCTGACATAAGATGTGAAGACCTGTACACTGAAAACTATAAAACACTGTTGAGGGAAATGAAAAAATAACTAAATAAATGGAAATATTGTTAAAATGTCAGTTCTTCCCAATTTGTTCTATAGATTCAATGCAATTCCAAACAAAATCTCAGTAGGCTTTTTCATAGAAATTGACAAGCTAACTCTGAAATTTATGTGGATATGCAGAAGTCAAAAAAAAGTCAAAAGTAAAAAAAAAAAAAAACAACTCAAAAAAATAGGCAAAATGTTTTTGAAAATAAAAAAAGAACAAAGTTGGAAGGCAAACACTATCTGATTTCAAGACTTATTATAAAGCTATACTATTCAAGATGGTGTGGTATTAGTGTAAAGGTAGACATATAGATCAAAACAATAGAATAGAGAGTGAGGAAAAGACTCAACAACTGTACAAAGTAGACTCAGTGGAACAGAAGTAGTTTTTTTCAACAAATGGAATTGGAACAATTGTATATTCTAATGCAAAACAATGAACTTCAATCCACAGCTCATACCATCTGCAAAAATTAACTTGGATCATAACTTAAGTGTAAAACCTACAACTGTAACATTTCTGGAAAAAAAAGGATAACATCTTTGTGATCTTAGGCTAGGTAAAGATTTCTTAGATAAAATGCACAATCCATGAAAGAAAATGATAAATTTGATTTCATCAAAATTTAAAACTTCCACTTTTCAAAATATTGCTAAGAGAATGAAAAGGCAAGTCACTGACTAGGAGAAAACATTTTCAATGTATGTATCTTATAAATGACTTTTATTCAGAATATATAAAGAACTTTTACAACTCAATAAGACAAAAAATCCAATAAAATAAATAATGGGCAAAAAGTTTGTATGTCTTCACCAAAGAAGATATATAGATGGCAAATAAACACATGAAAAGATGCTCATCATTACTCCCTAGGGAAATGCAAATTTAAACCACAATGAGAAACCACCATGCAGGCACTATAATAAAAAAAGACAGATAATATAAAGTGTTGACAACGATATGGAGAAACTGAAACTTCGTATATTGCTGGTGGGAATTTAAAATTATACCAACCAGTTTGGAAGTCTTTTAAAATGTTAAATATACATCTATCCCATGATCCAACCAACTTCTAGTATTTACTCAGGAGGAAAGTAGGCATATGTTTATACAAATGCCTGTACGTGAATGTTCATAGCAGATTTAATTGTAATAGTCCCAAACTGGAAGCAACCCAAATGTCTACTGAAGGGGGAATGGATAAACAAATTGTGGTATAACCATACAATGGCCTGCTACTCAGAATAAAAAACAGTGTACTTTTTTTTTCTTTTTCTGTCTGCATGAGTACGTCAGGCATTTGTGGAAATCTTTATTTCTTCAAGTCGTCCAATCTCAATTTTTGTAAATTACCCCAGCAGTAATTAACAAATAGTCCTGGGGTGGCCTCTCACTGCTGTGGCCTCTCCCGTTGCGGAGCACAGGCTCTGGACGCGCAGTCTCAGCGGCCATGGCTCACGGGCCCAGCCGCTCCGCGGCATGTGGGATCTTCCCGGACCGGGGCACGAACCCGTGTCCCCTGCATCAGCAGGCGGACTCTCAACCACTGCGCCACCAGGGAAACCCCATAGGTGACCTTTTTAATGTGCAAGCCACTACATCCTTTGGTGGCAACTTGGAATCCAGAGAGGCTACTTGCCAGCCTGGAGCATTCTGATCTGCTTCAGGAATGCTAAGTCCTGAGGGTGAGTATGATGGTATTTTTAAAAATTTCCTATCCTATTCCTAAATTTCCTATTCCTAAGAATAGTTGATGAACAATATTGTATGAGTTATGGGTGTACAATATAGTGATTCACAGTTTTTAAAGGTTATGCTCCATTTATAATTATTATAAAATAATGGCTATATTCCCTGTGTTGTACAATATATCCTTATAGCTTATTTTATACATGATAATTTATACCTCTTAATCTTCTACTCCTACATTCCCTCTCCCCTTTTTCCTCTCCCCACTGGAAGCCACTAATTTGTTCTTTATATCTGTGAGTCTGTTTCTTTTTAAACAATGAACTATCGATACACACAAGAGCATGAATAAATCTCAACATAATTATGCTGAATGGAAGAATTCAGATCCCCTAAAAAAAGTACATACTGTATTATTCCATTTATATAAAACCCTAGAAAATCAAACAAATCCATAGTGACAGAAAATAGATCAGGGTTTACCTGGGTAGGGAGTGGCTAGGGAGGGTGTACAGGTGTACATGGAAACTTGTGAGGGTGATGAATACATTCCCTACCTTGATCATGGTGATTGCTTCACAGGTGTATGCGAAGCATCAAAACTTACCAAATAATACACTTCAAATATATGCAGTTTACTGTATACTATTATACTCGAATAAAAATGTTTAAAAATTGTAATAAAAGTGATAATTTAGCAAGGACTTGAGGGAAGTGAGGAAGTTAGCCTTGTGGATAACTAATGGGAGATTTAGAAAAACATTAACCAAATATTTGCAGTAAACATTCTTTTTCTTTTTAACCCAGCAACTTTTCCTTTTAGTATAATATTACCTTTTGCATCAGTTAATATTATTTTTGGCTGCCAGTGACAGCAAATTTTAAAAGCTAGGAGCTAAAAATTCTAGAGGTTTATTCTTCTCTTTCATAAATCTAGGCAGTTCGGGGCTGGTATGACTCCATGATGATTAGGGACCCAGATTCCTTCTAATTTGTTGCTACAGTTTCCATTTTGTGATCCTGGCTACTCCGGGTCCAGCCAGAACATTTCCCTTCCAGGAAGCAGGAAGGAGAAAAGAAGTATGCTCCTCCTGTTAGGATACTTAGAAATTGTGTATACACTCTTCTGCTTACATCCCATTGGCTAGAACTTATGGCTAGTCACATGACCACACGCAGGCCACGAGAACTAGGAGACGCTGTTTCATTCTGAGCTGCCATGTGTACAGATGTAAGAGGAAAAGGGAGAATAAGGATATTAAGAGACAGCTAATCAGTCTTTGCCATAGCCTTTTCTTTTTTGAAGACAACTCCTTTTCTCTTACGAAGTGTGTGTTTCTAGTAAAGGCTGCCAATCATCTTAACAGCTCATTGGTCGCAGAGATGGATGCATGACCTAAGCTGGACCAATGGGAGTGACAAAGATGGGAGATGGAAACTTGGGAGCCCATGGAAGTCATGGGATCATCCTCAGGAAAGCCAATGTGCGGAAGGCAGCGAAGACTGAAAGAAGGATCCTGAAGGTTTTCAATCCCTGCTCCAGTTACACTTGAGGCTCGCTTGACTACATTACTCACCCCTCATTTATGTTACCTGAGACAATATACCTTCTAAGCTCAAATGTTAACCAAAGAGAATGCTAAGGGACCAGTTTTGGCCCTTGCACAGCCTCCAAAGGGTCCAGTTTCACTAAAGAATTAACACTACCTTTGAAGCAATTCACATAAGAAGAAATATAAATGGCTGGTAAACATATAAAACAATGCACAATATCACTTCTAATTAGGGTAATTATTATTAGAGCAAAAGGAGGATACTTTTTTGTTTGCTTAGAAGATTGACAAAGTTTCAAAAACTGGATAATATTCAATTCCTCTTAATGAGGAAACAGACATTTTAATATACTATTATGAGAATGTAAATTGGTACCACATTTGTGGAAAAAAATTTCCAATACTGTTCACAATTAAAAATGAATGTATCTTTTGACCAGCAATTTACTTTCAGGAAACTTCACTCCAGAAAACCACGCATAAGGATATTCATCAGAGCATTATTTAAACAAGGGAAAGTTGGAGACAAAGTAAAACATTTATTAATAAAAACAGTTTCAATAAATTATGGTATATTCATATGATGGTACTTGTTTTTTTTTGGCTGCGTTGGGTCTTTGTTGCTGTGTGCGGGCTTTCTCTAGTTGCAGTGAGCAGGGGCTACTCTTCTTTGCAGTGCATGGGCTTCTCATTGTGGTGGCTTCTCTTGTTGCGAAGCATGGGCTCTAGGCGCACAGGCTTCAGTAGCTGTGGCACGAGGGCTCAGTAGTCGTGGCTCACAGGCTCTAGAGTGCAGGCTCAGTCGTTGCGGCACATGGGCTTAGCTGCTCCGCGGCATGTGGGATCTTCCCAGACCAGGGCTCAAACCCATGTTCCCTGCCTTGGCGGGCGGGTTCTTAACCACTGTGCCACCAGGGAAGCCCTGATGGTACATTTTAAAACAATTTTATAACAAGGTTTTTTATAACTATGGCCCTATGGTATATACATAAAACTATTGTAGAAAGTAGGATGAATTTAGGTGTTGCCATGTAGGTGATATAGTTAAATGGAAAGAGCAAATTACACAACAGTATATAAAATATAATCTCATTTATTTTAAAAATAAAGACACAGACCTACTAGAGAATGGACTTGAGGATATGGGGAGGGGGAAGGGTAAGGTGTGACAAAGCGAGAGAGTGGCATGGACATATATACACTACCAAACGTGAAATAGATAGCTAGTGGGAAGCAGCCACATAGCACAGGGAGATCAGCTTGGTGCTTTGTGACCACCTGGAGGGGTGGGATAGGGAGGGTGGGAGGGAGGGAGACGCAAGAGGGAAGAGATATGGGAACATATGTATATGTATAACTGATTCACTTTGTTATAAAGCAGAAACTAGCACACCATTGTAAAGCAATTATACTCCAATAAAGATGTAAAAAAGAAAAAAATACATGTATAGAGACCCTGTCAAAATTTGGGATTCCTTATCTCTCTAGGACCGTATTTTCGTTTTTTTAAAGAATAGCAATGAGGGGGACTTCCGGGAAGATGGCGGAAGAGTAAGACGCGGAGATCACCTTCCTCCCCACAGATACACCAGAAATACATCTACGCGTGGAACAACTCCTACGGAGCACCTACTGAACGCTGGCAGAAGACCTCAGACCTCCCAAAAGGCAAGGAACCCCCCACGTACCTGGTTAGGGCAAAAGAAAAAAATAAACAGAGACAAAAGGATAGGGACGGGTCCTGCACCAGCGGGAGGGAGCTGTGAAGGAGGAAAAGTGTCCACACACTAGGAAGCCGCTTCGCGGGCGGAGACTGCGGGGGGCGGAGTCGGGAAGCTTCGGGGCCGCGGAGGAGAGCACGGCAACAGGGGTGCGGAGGGCAAAGCGGAGAGATTCCCGCACAGAGCATCAGTGCCGAGCGGCACTCACCAGCCGAGAGGCTTGTCTGCTCACCCGCCGAGCAGGCGGGGCTGGGAGCTGAGGCTCCGGCTTCTGTCGGAGCGCAGGGAGAGGACTGGGGTTGGCGGCATGAACACAGCCTGCAGGGCGTTAGTGCACCGCGGCTAGCCGGGAGGGAGTCTGGGGAAAAGTCTGGACCTGCCGAAGAGGCAAGAGACATTTTCTTCCCTCTTTGTTTCCTGGTGCGCGAGGAGAGAGGATTAAGAACGCTGCTTAAGGGAGCTCCAGAGACGGGCGCGAGCCGCGGCTGAAAGTGCGGACCCCAGAGACAGACATGAGACGCTAAGGCCGCTGCTGCCGCCACCAAGAAGCCTGTGTGCGAACACAGGTCACTATACACACCTCCCTTCCGGGGAGCCTGTGCAGCCCGCCACTGCCAGGGTCCCGGGATCCAGGGACAACTCCCCCGGGAGAACGCACGGCACGCCTCAGGCTGGCAACATCACGCCGGTCTCTGCCGCTGCAGGCCCGCCCCGCACTCCGTGACCCTCCCTCCTCCCCGGCCTGAGTGAGCCAGAGCCTCCGAATCAGCGGCTCCTTTAACCCCGTCCTGTCTGAGCAAAGAACAGACGCCCTCCGGCGACCTACACGCACAGGCGGGGCCAAATCCAAAGCTGAGCCCCTGGGAGCTGTGAGAACAAAGAAGAGAAAGGGAAATCTCTCCCAGCAGCCTCAGAAGCAGCGGATTAAAGCTCCACAATCAACTTGATGTACCCTGCATCTGTGGAATACATGAATAGACAACGAATCTTCCCAAATTAAGGAGCCGTGTGGATGAAAGGCTCTTGGTGCTGCAGCCAGGAGTTAGTGCTGTGCCTCTAAGGTGGGAGAGCCAACTTCAGGACACTGGTCCACAAGAGGCCTCCCAGCTGCACATAATATCAAATGGAGAAAATCTCCCAGAGATCTCCATCTCAACGCCAGCACCCAGCTTCACTCAACGACCAGCAAGCTACAGTGCTGGACATCGTATGCGAAACAACTAGCAAGACAGGAGCACAACCCCACCCATTAGCAGAGAGGCTGCCCAAAATCATAAGTCTACAGACACCCCAAAACACACCACCAGACGTGGACCTGCCCACCAGAAAGACAAGATCCAGCCTCATCCACCAGAACACAGGCACTAGTCCCCTCCACCAGGAAGCCTACACAACCCACTGAACCAACCTTAGCCACTGGGGACAGACACTAAAAACAACAGGAACTACGAACCTTCAGCCTGCAAAAAGGAGACCCCAAACACAGTAAAATAAACAAAATGAAAAGACAGAAAAACACACAGCAGATGAAGGAGCAAGATAAAAACCCACCAGACCTAACAAATGAAGAGGAAATAGGCAGTCTACCTGAAAAAGAATTCAGAATAATGATAGTAAAGATGATCCAAAATCTTGGAAATAGAATAGACAAAATGCAAGAAACAGTTAACAAGGACCTAGAAGAACTAAAGATGAAACAAACAATGATGAACAACACAATAAATGAAATGAAAAATACTCTAGATGGGATCAATAGCAGAATAACTGAGGCAGAAGAATGGATAAGTGACCTGGAAGATAAAATAGTGGAAATAACTAATGCAGAGCAGAATAAAGAAAAAAGAACGAAAAGAACTGAGGACAGTCTCAGAGACCTCTGGGACAACATTAAACGCACCAACATTCGAATTATAGGGGTTCCAGAAGAAGAAGAGAAAAAGAAAGGGACTGACAAAATATTTGAAGAGATTATAGTTGAAAACTTCCCTAATATGGGAAAGGAAATAGTTAATCAAGTCCAGGAAGCACAGAGAGTCCCATACAGGATAAATCCAGGGAGAAATACGCCAAGACACATATTAATCAAACTGTCAAAAATTAAATACAAAGAAAGCATATTAAAAGCAGCAAGGGAAAAACAACAAATAACACACAAGGGAATCCCCATAAGGTTAACAGCTGATCTTTCAGCAGAAACTCTGCAAGCCAGAAGGGACTGGCAGGACATATTGAAAGTGTTGAAGGAGAAAAACCTGCAACCAAGATTACTCTACCCAGCAAGGATCTCATTCAGATTTGATGGAGAAATTAAAACCTTTACAGACAAGCAAAAGCTGAGAGAGTTCAGCACCACCAAACCAGCTCTACAACAACCGCTAAAGGAACTTCTCTAGGCAAGAAACACAAAAGAAGGAAAAGACCTACAATAACGAACCCAAAACAATTAAGAAAATGGGAATGGGAACATACATATCGATAATTACCTTAAATGTAAATGGACTAAATGCTCCCACCAAAAGACACAGATTGGCTGAATGGATACAAAAACAAGACGCATATATTTGCTGTCTACAAGAGACCCACTTCAGACCTAGAGACACATACAGACTGAAAGTAAGGGGATGGAAAAAGGCATTTCATGCAAATGGAAATCAAAAGAAAGCTGGAGTAGCAATTCTCATATCAGACAAAATAGACTTTAAAATAAAGACTATTAGAAGAGACAAAGAAGGACACTACATAACGATCAAGGGATCAATCCAAGAAGAAGATATAACAATTGTAAACATTTATGCACGCAACATAGGAGCACCTCAATACATAAGGCAAATACTAACAGCCATAAAAGGGGAAATCGACAGTAACACATTCATAGTAGGGGACTTTAACACCCCACTTTCACCAATGGACAGATCATCCAAAATGAAAATAAATAAGGAAACATAAGCTTTAAATGATACATTAAAGAAGATGGACTTAATTGATATTTATAGGTCATTCCATCCAAAAACAACAGGATACACATTTTTCTCAAGTGCTCATGGAACATTCTCCAGGATAGATCGTATCTTGGATCACAAATCAAGCCTTGGTAAATTTAAGAAAATTGAAATTGTATCAAGTATCTTTTCCGACCACAACGCTATGAGACTAGATATCAATTACAGGAAAAGATCTGTAAAAAATACAAACACTTGGAGGCTAAACAATACACTACTTAATAATGAAGTGATCACTGAAGAAATCAAAGAGGAAATCAAAAAATACCTAGAAACAAATGACAATGGAGACACGATGACTCAAAATCTGTGGGATGCAGCAAAAGCAGTTCTAAGAGGGAAGTTTATAGCAATACAATCCTACCTTAAGAAACAGGAAACATCTCGAATAAACAACCTAACCTTGCACCTAAAGCAATTAGAGAAAGAAGAACAAAAAAACCCCAAAGTAAGCAGAAGGAAACAAATCATAAAAATCAGATCAGAAACAAATGAAAAAGAAATGAAGGAAACGATCGCAAAGATCAATAAAACTAAAAGCTGGTTCTTCAAAAGGATAAACAAAATTGATAAACCATTAGCCAGACTCATCAAGAAAAAAAGGGAGAAGACTCAAATCAATAGAATTAGAAATGAAAAAGGAGAAGTAACAACTGACACTGCAGAAATACAAAAGATCATGAGAGATTACTACAAGCAACTCTATGCCAATGAAATGGACAACCTGGAAGAAATGGACAAATTCTTAGAAAGGCACAACCTGCCAAGAATGAATCAGGAAGAAATAGAAAATATGAACAGACCAATCACAAGCACTGAAATTGAAACTGTGATTAAAAATTTTCCAACAAACAAAAGCCCAGGACCAGATGGCTTCACAGGCGAATTCTATCAAACATTTAGAGAAGAGC
Source organism: Pseudorca crassidens (assembly GCF_039906515.1). Taxonomy (NCBI): domain Eukaryota; kingdom Metazoa; phylum Chordata; class Mammalia; order Artiodactyla; family Delphinidae; genus Pseudorca; species Pseudorca crassidens. The sequence continues at coordinate 81,422,048 of NC_090297.1, read as the reverse complement.
TAACACCTATCATCATTAATTCATTCATCAATTATTGATTCATCAATTATTGATTCATCAATATCACTGATGAACATAGATGCAAAAATCCTCAACAAAACACTAGCAAACAGAATCAAACAGCACATTAAATGGATCATACACCATGATCAAGTGGGGTTTATTCCAGGAATGCAAGGATTCTTCAATATATGCAAATCAATCAACATGATACACCATATTAACAAATTGAAGGAGAAAAACCATATGATCATCTCAATAGATGCAGAGAAAGCTTCCGACAAAATTCAACACCCATTTATGATAAAAACCCTGCAGAAAGTAGGCATAGAGGGAACTTTCCTCAACATCATAAAGGCCATATATGACAAACACACAGCGAACATTGTCCTCAATGTTGAAAAACTGAAAGCATTTCCACTAAGATCAGGAACAAGACAAGGTTGCCCACTCTCACCACTCTTATTCAACATAGTTTTGGAAGTTTTAGCCACAGCAATCAGAGAAGAAAAGGAAATAAAAGGAATCCAAATTGGAAAAGAAGAAGTAAAGCTGTCACTCTTTGCAGATGACATGATACTATACATAGAGAGTCCTAAAGATGCTACCAGAAAACTACTAGAGCTAATCAATGAATTTGGTAAAGTAGCAGGATACAAAATTAATGCACGGAAATCTCTGGCATTCCTATACACTAAGGATGAAAAATCTGAAAGTGAAATCAAGAAAACACTCCCATTTACCATTGCAACAAAAAGAATAAAATATCTAGGAATAAACCTACCTAAGGAGACAAAAGACCTGTATGCAGAAAATTATAAGACACTGATGAAAGAAATTAAAGATGATACAAATAGATGGAGAGATATACCATGTTCTTGGATTGGAAGAATCAACATTGTGAAAATGACTCTACTACCCAAAGCAATCTACAGATTCAATGCAATCCCTATCAAACTACCACTGGCATTTTTCACAGAACTAGAACAAAAAATTTCACAATTTGTATGGATACACAAAAGACCCCGAATAGCCAAAGCAATCTTGAGAACGAAAAACGGAGCTGAAGGAATCAGGCTTTCTGACTTCAGACTATACTACAAAGCTACAGTAATCAAGGCAGTATGGTACTGGCACAAAAACAGAAATATAGATCAATGGAACAGGATAGAAAGCCCAGAGTTAAACCCACGCACATATGATCACCTTATCTTTGATAAAGGAGGCAGGAATGTACAGTGGAGAAGGGACAGCCTCTTCAATAAGTGGTGCTGGGAAAACTGGACAGGTACATGTAAAAGTATGAGATTAGATCACTCCCTAACACCATACACAAAAATAAGCTCAAAATGGATTACAGACCTAAACGTAAGGCCAGAAACTCTCAAACTCTTAGAGGAAAACATAGGCAGGACACTCTATGACATAAATCACAGCAAGGTCCGTTTTGACCCACCTCCTAGAGAAATGGAAATAAAAACAAAAATAAACCAATGGGACCTAATGAAACTTAAAAGCTTTTGTGCTGCAAAGGAAACCATAAAGAAGACCAAAAGACAATCCTCAGAATGGGAGAAAATATTTGCAAATGAAGCAACTGACAAAGGATTAATCTCCAAAATTTATAAGCAGCTCATGCAGCTTAATAACAAAAAAAACAAACAACCCAAACCAAAAATGGGCAGAAGACCTAAATAGACATTTCTCCAAAGAAGATATACAGACTGCCAACAAACACATGAAAGAATGCTCAACATCACGAATCATTAGAGAAATGCAAATCAAAACTACAATGAGATATCATCTCACACCAGTCAGAATGGCCATCATCAAAAAATCTAGAAACAATAAATGCTGGAGAGGGTGTGGAGAAAAGGGAACACTCTTACACTGTTGGTGGGAATGTAAATTGATACAGCCACTGTGGAGAACAGTATGGAGGTTCCTTAAAAAACTACAAATAGAACTACCATATGACCCAGCAATCCCACTACTGGGCATATACCCTGAGAAAACCATAATTCAAAAAGAGTCATGTACCACAATGTTTATTGCAGCTCTATTTACAATAGCCATGAGATGGAAACAACCTAAGTGTCCATCATCGGATGAATGGATAAAGAAGATGTGGCACATATATACAATGGAATATTACTCAGCCATAAAAAGAAACGAAATTGAGCTATTTGTAATGAGGTGGATAGACCTAGAGTCTGTCATACAGAGTGAAGTAAGTGAGAAAGAGAGAGACAAATACCGTATGCTAACACATATATATGGAATTTAAGAAAAAAAAATGTCATGAAAAACCTAGGGGTGAAACAGGAATAAAGACACAGACCTACTAGAGAATGGACTTGAGGCTATGGGGAGGGGGAAGGGTAAACTGTGACAAAGCGAGAGAGTGGCATGGACATAAATACACTACCAAACGTAGGGTAGATAGCTAGTGGGAAGCAGCCGCATAGCAGAGAGCTAGGTGCTTTGTGACCGCCTGGAGGGGTGGGATAGGGACGGTGGGAGGGAGGGAGACGCAAGCGGGAAGCGATATAGGAGCATATGTATATATATAACTGATTCATTTTGTTGTGAAGCTGAAACTAACATACCATTGTAAAGCGATTATACTCCAATAAAGATGTTAAAATGAAAAAAAAAAAAAGAATAGCAATGAGATAAAAATCAAAGAATAGCAAGAGAGAGAGAGTTGTAGAATAGGTTTGTTTTGTTTTATTGTGGGAGAGGTGTGTGTGTGTGTGTGTATGTTGTTTTGCAGTCTGACCAGGCGTTGTCCTGATACCAATCATACTACCCCTGCGCTTCTGCCTGAAGGAGAGCTTGCTCAGTGATCTGAATGGGATTGGCTCTGCTCACTAGGCAATGAGCGTCAACAGCAAGAGGGATGTCCTCTCTGTCTGTCAAACCTTTTCCAAACCAAGCGAGCAAATGTTCCAAAGCAGGAAGATGTTCAGATGCCTTCTACTAATTTCCTCAGAGCATAAATTGTGAGCCCATGGTTATGGCCAACCTTGACCCCTTTCTTGAGGCCCTGAGAGACAGACAGATTTCTCCTCAGTCTTTTGTAGAAACACAAAAAGCAAGCAATGCTTTCTGTACTAAGAAGTGTAAAGCAGGGTACTTATGGATGCTCCATAAATTCTCCTTTATTGCAGATATGAGTCTTATCTTCTTGGAAGGATCACACAGTCTTGGTGTACCTTGCTTAAGAATAATAGACAGTAGTTACAGCCTGTTCATCTCATCTGCTCTCCATGAAAAAAAGAGAATCATAATATATAGTGTTAGGGGTATCGTCACCCCATCCTTCGGGATTTCCTTAAGGTTGTGCATAGATAAAGGTCTGGAAGGAGACATAAGAAACCATCCATAGTGGGTACCCAGAGGCAGTGAGAACAGAGAGGATGCGGGTAGGAAGGCTTTCTGTGTGGTGTGAATATTTTACAAGTGTTTATTACTTTGTAATTAAACTCTTTTCTTTCCTGCTAAGAATTCATGCTGTATGCCTGTTGTGTGTGTGAAAAGGGATGCCCTAAGGGACTTCCCTCGTGGCCCAGGGGTTAAGACTCTGTGGCCAAAAAAAAAAGGACTCCCCAAAAGTATGATCTGAGGAAAAGCGTGGCCCTGCATTTTCCTGTCTACCTCCATGAAAGAGTTGAATCACTCTCCATTTAGGTATGCATAGTTGTTAGTTGCTTTCCTTTCATAAAGGGTACCAATTCTAGGTTGGTTATGCTTAATTATACCATAGGACTTCTACACTTCAGGCTCTTATCAGAAAATACAACCTTGAATTTTCTGGTGTTGAATTATTAACAAAAGTTCAGTTGTAAAAATCAGGCTCTGGGAGAACAACCCGATGGGAATGGACCCATTCTCTAGCCATTCTAAATTTTGTTAGGTCTGGGGACAGATCCCTGGAGAGATTTCTTGGGCCACATTGTCCCAACACCCCTCTCCCTCGTGACATGGCCCTTTTCTGACCTACATTTGGCATTTTGCCTTGAGTCTACACTGAGAGGTATTTTAAGAAACAGTCAAATCTTAGTCACCATGGTATAATACTGTAACTGTTATTAAGAACATTTTCTGGACATCACAACAATGTAGGAAAAGCAACATTTTTTCCTGAGCATCTTGTCCTCTTTTATCTTACGAATACTGTGAATCTTGTAGTAGCTTTGCTTTCCCTTGGGCATTAGGAAACTGAGCCAAATTTGTGTTTTTCTCTGTATCTATGTAGAAGTTCACGGATGAATTTTTAGTGCCTGGGTATTCTATTCCTTTCTATTCTATTCTATTCTACTCTATTCTATTTTCAACCCTAGGTGTTATATTTTTCTACCTTTTTACTTTCCCTTTGCTCCCTTTTCTCATTTATATTAGTAGATTTTTATTGTTATATTTTATGTATTTCTATAAATGACTCCAAATCCTTTTTTTTAAAAAAGAAAAAAATAGGGCTTCCCTGGTGGCGCAGTGGTTGAGAGTCTGCCTGCCAATGCAGGGGACACGGGTTCGTGCCCCGGTCCGCGAAGATTCCAGATGCCGCGGAGTGGCTGGGCCCGTGAGCCATGGCCGCTGAGCCTGCGCGTCCAGAGCCTGTGCTCCGCAACGGGAGAGGTCACAACAGTGAGGGGCCCGTGTACCGCAAAAAAATAAATTAATTAAATAAATAAATAAAGTGTACTAAGGGATTCACTTTACCTTTGGAGCATATAATTTGCTAAATCTCACATGATTGCCGAAGTCTTGTGCAATGATTCTGATTATACCATATTAATACCAGTGTCCTCAATATTAACATCAAACCCTATTATCACAACTCTAGAGTGACCATGAGAGTCACAGAACCTTATAAAGTCAATACTGTCTACAGCAAGCTATTGTGTTTTGGGTTAGTGAAAAATGTCATAAAACTTGAACTCTAGACCCAGTTAGTTTGTTCATTCATTTAAATATTTATCACTATTTTACTATGTACTGGGCACACAGGTTCTGTGGATACAATGGTAAACAAAAAACAAACATGGCCTGTGCCCTCATAGAGTTTATAATCTAGAAGTGAAGACAGACACTAATCAAATAATCCCACAAATGTAATTACAGGCCATAAGTAGGCTTTGGGAGCATGTGATGTGGAATCAGAACTTGTCTTGGGAGTCAGGGAAGACTTCTTCTGCAGATCCTAGATCTGCAGGATATCTAGAAGTTTGGGGAGAGGATAGGAAGAAGTAAGAAGCATTTTGGGAAGGAGGAAAAGTGTGTGCAAAAGCCATGTGGCAGGAGGGAGCACAGTACAATGGGGGAACTGAAAGAGGAGCTGTGTGGTGAAATGCAGACATCTGAGGGACAGTGGTGCTAGCTGAGGCTATGCCAGCAGACAGGTGGAGTGCCACTGAAGCATTTTAAATAATGACTATCTGTGAGCTATAGTAAATGATCCAACCTTTCTAACCCTGTTTTCTCAGGTGTAAAACTGATCCTTAAGTGCATGGTAAATGCTGAGCTACCAATCCAGCTACTGGTATTGGGGATTTAAACTAAACTTTCTCTAGGGACCAGCACACTGGAAATTTCCATCTACTCAAGAGGAAAGCCATCTATAGAAAAAGAGCCCTTGGGGAGTTGTGTTGTTTTTTTTTTTAATGAAATTATTCGCTGTGAAAGAATAGTCTCAAATGTAAATAGGTCTGGATGGATAACCTACAGGGATCAGTGTCTGCCCCATCCCCTTCAGGTACAAAGGCTTTAACTTAATGCTATGTTAATCTCCACAGAAAACTTGCAATATGCAAAACACTTTCAGATATATTATTTTGTTTAATTCACACAAGTCTGTGACTTAAGTATCATTTTTTAATCTTTCAGTGATGATAAAACTAGGCACCAGAGAAATAATTTACCCAAGGTCATATCGTTAGAAAATAATAGAGCTGGGATTCAAACTCAGGTAGTCTGGTCCAAATCCATATAAACAACAGTCATCACAGGGGTCCCTACAAGAATGAATGTGGCTGGAATTCCCTGTCAGACCTTGTAGTGACTGTGAAGATGAGGGGGAAAGGGAAAACTGGATCCATCAGTCCTCATTCCGTGAACCCAATGTAAAAGCAATCTTATCTTCTAAGGAAATGCCCTCAACTTCTCCTATCAACCTAGTCAGGTAAGGCAGGAGCAGAGAGTCATTTATCAATGTATAGTAGACCTTGGTATCTGCCAGAGATTAGTTCCAGAATCCCCGAGGATACCAACATTCACAGATGCTCATGTCCCTAATATAAAATGGTGTAGTATTTGCATATAACCTACACACAACCTCCCATATACTTTAAATCATCTCTAGATTACTTAAAATACATAATACAATGCAAGTGCTATGTAAATAATTGTCTGCACAGTATAATTTCAAGGTTTGCTTTTTGGAACTTTCTGAAATTTTTTTCAAATATTTTTGATCTGCTGTTGGTTCAATCTTTGGATGTGGAAACCACGGGTATGGAGGGCCAGCTGTATGTAACTACATGAGATGGTCCCCAGCCTAAAAGAAGGAAGTGAAACCGATAAACCCTCTGCCTACAGAGATAAAAGATTCTGTTTCCCCAGATGGCCTCGACAGGGTGTGGGTTCTGTGAGACTTATGCTTTATAAAGAGAAGGGAAATGTCACCAGACTCATATCTGTAGAACTTTATTAGCATTCTGTAAAGAGGGAGAAAATAACATGGTACTAGCTGTTAATACTTCTGTTTTAATAAGAAAATAACCTTTGGAACAAAATCAGACCCACACTGGGATAGAATAGGATGTCCTAGACACAACAAGTACTGACTTGGTGTGGGATTATTAAGAAGCAAGCTCTCCAGTCATGCTGAGCCTATGGGCAGGATATATTTTCAGTTTTCAACTTGTCCTGAGACCTTGTAAGCCTCTTGCCAAGTTGATTAGAGCAGCATCTGTGGAAACCGATTAAGAATGTCACATTACCTAGGAAGAGAGCAACAGAGTGCTGTAAACTCTTATCTGGATTAAAGTATCCAAAAGTGAAAAAAAAAAAAAGGCTAGCTAGTCGTTGAGTCAAATCTTTTGTTAACAAGGAAAAGGAAAGACCTCCTCTGGATGGACCAACTCTGTATTCCCCGGGCAACTAGGTGTCCATTTTTCTAATTCTCCTGACAGTCCCAAGCTGGACGCGGTTTGGCCTGAGAATCAAGTTTTCTTTGTAGACTTCTTTGCTTGGGTGCTTGACTTCTGCTGTCCAGACCTCTTGCAGAGGCAGTGCTCTTACCTCTTGTTTGCTCACTGGGTTCCTGTCTGCCTGTCTTTGGGTATTCCTGGTCTCCTAAAGCATTCCTTTGGGATGTCTGGTCAACTTGGTTTCATCTACTTGCCCGGTTTCTGGCACACTCTGAATTTTGCCTGCCTTTGGCTTCTGGATCACTGATTTTTTTTTTTTTTTTTTTTTGGTTCTTGTGTATTTCTAAACTGTTTTTTCATGCTTTCTGGCCCACTGCTTATGAGACATCCACTTCCAGCTTCCCTTACCTGTTTGATTTTTTTTTACCTGTCTTTGCAAAGTGCTATCATTATTCACAACCCCAAAACTGACATTTTTAGAGCCTGAGATGGAGCAATCACAAGGAAATACCTTCTTGGAAAGAGGAAATGCAAGATTAGAGTGGAAGGTTTTTTAGCCTTCTTTAGATCTGAATCTCAAAAGGCAATAACGAAGAGTATAAAGTTAAAAAAATCTGGATTCTAAGAGAAAGCCATTTATTGTTGGTAATACTTATAATAGAACAATAATTATCTAAGAATAATTTAAAGAACCAGACAGAGCATTTATTCTTAATAATATTCTATTTTTCATATCAAGAAAATTTTGTTCCTTTGAACTATATGCTTTTAGCTTATTATGAAACTTTGAATATGTGAATTTCTTTTAAATGGGTACAATTGAATCGTGCTATTTTCATAGGGATACACTGGCTCCTTTTGAAAGATTTACTTTTAGATTGTAGGAATTTATGAGAGTTAATTTTTTTTTTTTGCGGTACGCGGGCCTCTCACTGTTGTGGCCTCTCCCGTTGCGGAGCACAGGCTCCAGACGCTCAGGCTCAGCGGCCATGGCTCACGGGCCCAGCCGCTCCGCGGCATGTGGGATCTTCCCGGACCGGGGCACAAACCCGTGTCCCCTGCATCGGCAGGCGGACTCTCAACCACTGCGCCACCTGGGAAGTCCTATGAGAGTTAATTTTTAAGGTACATATATAGAAAGCTATTCCTTACCAACAGTGTATTTTTCTTATGAATATATTTTTCTTGTCCCTTCAAAATTTATAAATGATGTGACTCTAGAACTGTACAATTGTAGTTTTCCTTGGAATCAGAAAAACAAATCCAGTTATTTTTGTATTTTCCAGAGTAGTATAACTTTATTTTATTTTAAAGTGAATAGAGCAAAACAGCAGAAATGTGTAGGGAATCAGACAGCCTGTGATAAAATTCCAGGTGTGCAGCCTCACAATATGACCTGGGGGAAATTACTCAATGTCTCTTCACTTGAGAAAGATTTTTAAAGAACTCCACCTCCACAATCTGTGACCTGGGGTCAAGTCATCCTTGCCACTGGTTTAATCTAGATAAGATTCTAAACTTTACCTCTCTCCATGTGTCCCTATTTTAATAGTTAGACCTTTGCCTTGACCCCTATTCCAGAATTTGTGTTCCAGTTGCCTGTCCAGCACAGTTGATCACCTCTAGGTTTAGAAACCTGCCCTTCACACAGATGACGATTTTTAGACAGATCTTCCAGTTACCACTTCCAGCCTGCTAGTCTGAATCCCAGAATACTATCTCCCCCTGAACTGCCTGATTTTCTGTCAACTTGACTCAGTGATCAACTGCTGCCTTGGACCTCTCATTGACAACTGCTTAGTGAACTATGGCCTGATACCTAGAAATATTTTGAACACTTGCTGGCATGCCAGTATTCCCAAGTTCTAATCCTATCCCAGTGGATATGTTCAAGACTGGTTTTCTTCCCCTCTCTGGCATTAGAGGGCCATACCCAGCCTACTTCCAAGATGCCAGATGTGTGATTCTGTATATGATCCTACAGCACTAAGAAATTTTTAAATTGTGTTCATTATAATCTGTTTCATAAGATAGGGACTTGGGTGACATAGTTCAAAATGATCTCTATTAGTGTAACAATGGTCTAAAGTTTTATAAGAGTTGGTACTTAAGGGATGAGTTTTGTTTTCTAAGAAAATTAATTTGTGTGGAAAAGCTCATTCCCCTAAAACTCAAAAATGGGTTTTTACCTAAAGCTTTTTGGGAAAGTTTCTTGAAGATGCTGACTCTCCATGAAGTTGTTCAATAATAAATTTCAAGAATGGTTGTAAACAAACCTACTTATTCAGTATACCTTTGAACTTAAAAAAAACACAAAACTCCTTTTATTGTTTCTTTTCATCAAAAAAAAGTAATCTTACATGGCCTTCCAGCATTTTATTTTATTTTATTATTTTATTGGCTGCACTGTGTGGCTTGCAGGGATCTTACCAGGGATTGAACCTGCAATGAAAATGTCAAGTCCTAACCACTGGACCGCCAGGGAATTCCTGGCAACATGGCATTTTAGACATCTCTGTGTGTAGTGCTTACTCTGTGCTAGGTATTATGCTAAGAGCTTTATAACATATAACCTCATTTAATCCTCACACAAGTTTATTAACCTATTACTAAAGATGAAACTGAAGCATAGAGATTTTAAGTAACTTGCCTGAGGTGACACAGCTAGAAAGTGGCAGAACCGGACAGTTTATCTGTCTCTAGATAGCTCGTAATCATTACATGGAAATAAGAAACACTGAGAAAAAGAGAAAAAAGAAAGGGGGTAAAAATACCTCAGGAAAAGATAAGGAGTATGTGCAACATGAAGTTTGGAATCCTTATGACATTTTCTGGATTGGTTGGTTATAACTGGATTTTACTTGGGGTAATCAGCAAGGAAACAGATGGGTCCTCTAAGAGCTCTGCTATCATCTGAGTGAATCGGCTGTTTCCTGGATTAGGGTGGTTATTCTTGTGTTCAAGAGAATTGGGAAATATTTAGGACTGGTCTTCAGAAGGAAAGAAACACTACAAATCACCCAATGAACTGTGTTCTGGCAGTGCTACCAGGTCATCTCTTGCTGCGTTATGTCTCTATGCAATTTTCCCCTTTAGAGAGCATGGCATATCCCATAAACCAAATTAAGAGGGTAGTCAAACCATATTGTGGAATGCTGTTTGAATACTATGACATTAAGAGTTTGTCTGTATGAAACCCTGAGACTACTGTCAGAGGCTGAAAATATTCTCAGTCTCAGGACAAGTTCATATCCTGCTGAAGACCATAATTCACCCTAATAAGGTAATTCCTTCAATAACTCCCATGTGACAGGTTTTATATAATCATTTTTGACACACTTGCTACAGTCATTGTGAGTTCTCAATACAGGTCTTTTATTGCAACCTTTTCATTAGGGGGGATTTCAATTTCCAGAATTTTAGTATTATGTGTCAAGTAAGACAAAATCCTAGCACCAAATTATTATAGGCTATTCTTTTTTTTTTTAAGTCCATTCTACTCTCATCCTCCACTCATATCTGTTTCCTCTGCACTTTTTTAAAAATTAATTAATTTATTTATTTTTGGCTGCGTTGGGTCTTCGTTGCTGCGTGCGGGCTTTCTCTAGTTGCGGCAAGTGGGGGCTACTCTTCCTTGCGGTGCGCAGGCTTCTCATTGCAGTGGCTTCTCTTGTTGCGGAGCACAGGCTCTAGGTGCGTTGGCTTCAGTGTTTGTGGCACCTGAGCTCAGTAGTTGTGGCTCATGGGCTCTAGAGCACAGGCTCAGCGGCCATGGCTCATGGGCCTAGGTGCTCTGCGGCATGTGGGATCTTCCCAGACCAGGGCTCAAACCTGTGTCCCCTGCATTGGCAGGCAGATTCTTAACCGGTGAGCCACCAGGGAAGCCCCTATAGGCTATTCTTTTTCCTGAGGAACTATTCCCCCAAAATGTCTCAGTGAATGTACAGATAAGAATAAGGAATGGAATAAATGATTCTGTTTCAGATTCTGAATGTTGCTTTCAAGTTAAAAACTTCTTTAAAATCTATTCTATTCTTATACCTTATATTCTCCTGGCAGCTTCATTTATTCATTCTTTCAACAAATATTTATGAATTACCTTCTATATGCCAGGTACTGTGCTAGATATTAGAGACATAACAATGACCTAGAATTCTAATTATTCCCTTTTTTCTTTTCTGAAGCATTCCATATAAAAACCAGATACACAAAATACTTGCTCTATTTCATCTTAAGTTTCTGTGTTCCAAAGCTTCCCTGGCACTGCAGTGATTAAGAATCCACCTGCCAATGCAGGGGACACGGGTTTGAGCCCTGGTCTGAGAAGATTCCACATGCCGTGGAGCAACTAAGCCCATGAGCTACAGCTACTGAGCCTGCACTCTAGAGCCTGTGAGCCACAACTACTGAAGCCTGCGTGCCCTAGAGCCCGTGCTCCGCAACAAGAGAAGGCACCGCAATGAGAAGCCCGCGCGCCGCAAGGAGTAGCTCCCGCTCACCGCCACTAGAGAAACCCTGTGTGCAGCAACAAAGACCCAGCACAGCCAAAAATAAATTTAAAAAAAAAAGTTTCTGTGTTCCATACTCTTAACATCATTTCATAACATTTTGGACATAAAAGGTTCATAATACTTGGTGGTGGTGGTAGTGGAAAATGAGAGAACCATTGTATTTTTTTATTCCAATATCCAATTTGCCTTTTCAAAGAAGATAAAACAGAGCCCTGTCTCTCATTTTCGTCTATGTTCTCATGCCTAAAACACAACAGACTTCATTTTTCCTGGAGTACAAACTCAGTCTCCGCCTTGCCTAACCTCTACCCTAAGCCATCTAGTGGATACAGGCTAAACAGTTTGAGTAAGTAATTCATTTGTCTATTCTTTTCTCTAGGGAAGTTCCGGTGAAACATGGGTTCTTTTTTAATTGCATTATTAATCCAGAGCCTAATGTCCTCTTATACTCTTCACTAGTTCCTTTCTTGTTTCCCATTTTGAAGCTTCAAAGATGCTCCTGGTTGGGTCTACTTTCCCAAATCACTCTGTGGTTAACTCAGAGGTCATAAAGTCAAATGCCTACAGGGACCAGACTGGAAAAATAAATAAGTTCTGGGGGCTGGGGCAGGAAAATTGAAGAGTGAGGGGGACCATGGCAAACTGCATCACCTGGGCCCCCTCAAGGAGGAGGATGTGGTACTCAGTGCCAGCTCATTGTTGCTGAGTGAATGAAAGCCTTGGTTAGCTGATGATCTGATTTTCAAGAGTCAAAAATTTGGAACTTTATGTAAAATGTCCTGATCTGTAAATGTTGGACCAGTCAAACAAAATGTGTCTGCCCAGGGCTGCCATTTGCAACCTCTGCTCTCATTGGAGTTGAATGCAAAGAACTAAAAGCATCTAGCTTTCCGAAATGTCCTTGAAGAATGTAAGTTGAGTTCTGTGATCCAACCCCACTATCCAGAGAAAAGGGAAAGAAAGACTTATTAGAAGTGTGATTTGATATTGGTCTAATCGGTATATTTTCAGTAATACTAATTAGTAGAGGGACTTTCCTGGTGGTCCAGTGGTTGAGACTCCGCGCTTCCAATGCAGGGGGCCCGGGTTCAATCCCTGGTCAGGGAACTAGATCCCGCATGCCACAACTAAAACTCCCGCATGCCAGAACTTAAAAAAACCTGGCACAGCCAAATAAATAAATAAATAGTAGATTGTCATTCTGCAGTTAAAATATATATATATAATAAAGTAATCCATCTTTTATGTAATAAAAGGGGGATGAAATATATATTCAATTTTTAAAATACATTCAATTTTGCTTCTATTTATAAAGGAACACTGGCACTGGAAGAATACAATAAAAATTAATAAAAGTGATTATCTATGTGGGTAGGGACAAGGTAGAAAGGCAAGAGTGTGGGAATAAGACTTCTCAATGTATGTTTTTGTTTAGGTTTTATTTTTGAACTAGGTGAAAGTATTACATGTTCAAAAATTAAAATAAATTTTAAAATGAAAGTAAAAGGCATTAAAATGTCTTTTTTATTGCAGAGAAATGTGGTCGGTTGAAAAATAGATTAGAATGCATAAAATACATAATAGGAAAAAATGCTATAAGGGAAGTGGAATTATTAAAGTTCAAGAAGAAGAAAAGGGAACAATTGTTACATTTCTGATAGCTAAAGAAACAATGTTTCATTTACTCTTCAAATGGGTGATACTCTTTCAATTATATTAAATCAAGATGGTATTTATATTCAATTGGACATACTTAAGAATTGTGTAACTAATTTATTTTTAAATGCCAATATTTAGAACATAATGCTGGAAATAACTTCCTTTACAATTGTTTAATTTTATGAGAAAAAATTCATATGCTGACATAAAAATGAGGAAGATATGCATGTATTTTTCAAAATTCTTTTGGGAGTATGTAAACGAAAAAGTCCAAAGACCATTGATCTTGATTTTTCCTATATTTGAAATCACTGGAGCTGCTCCGTTGGCTCTGTAAGACCAAAGTTATGTTATACATGAGGACTGAGAGGCCACAAATTAGCACCTCTGAACACAACAATACGGATCAGCTACACAACAATTAGTTTTGGATTAGCTAGCTTTTATTTAGAAAAACAAACTTTTAAGTTCCGTAAGAATGAGTGCTAGGTAAACAGGTAAATTTATATGTTTGTAAGGTAGGTCCAGCATAGGACATCAAGAATTCATAGGGCCACTGTAATGAGTGTGGGAAGGAGAGCAAGGTCAAGAGGTAGAAGGTTTCTTATCCAAATTTGCTACAGGTCAACCTGCTTGGACCCATCTTGGGACTCACATAGATAGATTTAAAGCCAAAAGTGCAAGTACAGTGGTATGAGAGCTCATCAAACCCACCTACAAGTTTCCCAGGATGGACCTTGGGGTAGCTGCTGTTCTACATGGGATGACAAGATAAACTACCCAAGTGAGAAATGAAAATAATCTAAACTAATTTTCCCCTTTCAAATAAGAAAATGTTAACTACACTTAATCTTTGTTGACTCTATATGGAAAATGAACAATCATTTCTTTTCATTTGGTTGAAACTTTGTCCTTGTTATCGGTGTTTATATCCTTTACCATAAGAAGTCCCAGACTCTCGGGTCACTCTTTGTCTCCCACCCCCTAACTCACTCAAAGCTCTTCACATCACCTATTTTGAATCCCTTTACCACACTCCCCAATTTCTGAGACTCTTCTACTGTGTCCTCTGGAATTCACAGTCCATCTTCATCAAAAACCTTTGTATCCTCAGTCTCTTCTCTGAATATTTCCTTCACCTTCCTGTTCTAAAGCAAACCTGGTTCACCCCTGGTGGATGCTGTTGTCCCTGCAGCCTTCCCAGAGCCCTTGTACCACTGGACTTGGAGGTGGGAGAGGGATCCTCTTTGCTCTTCATTGTTTCTCTCAGGTTATTCTCCCCACCTCCTATCTAATTCTTCCCCCTACCCAGTATTTGTTTTTTTAACTCATGTCCTCTGATGTTATCACTCTCCTCATTGTGGTAGTCCCCTACCTGCTCATAGATCACTCTGCCTTATTTCTCAAGGACTTTAGCTTTTGACTACTGGCATCCTATCCAGCATCTCCCTTGTCCTAAATCTTGTTGTTTTTAATATATACATAGATAATCCTCATGATACTCTCTCTTTGACTCTCTTCTAGTGACACTGTATTCCACACTCCTCAGCCATTCACTGCCATTTTCAGATTCCACCCTAGACTTCATCACTTCTTCGTAATCTTAATTTTATGCATCCCATTCTAACTACCACATTGTTGTGGTCACTCTGCAGAAGTGAGATAGATTCCTCTACTTAAATTTTGTTTTGGATGTCAAGACTGATGATGCTACACATATACCAACTTTTTCAGAGTATGAAAAAGTTTGTTGCATACATAAAGAAGCTTTCTGGGGAGAGCAGGGCAGGCTCCAAATTGGTCTGAATATGGCTTGAGGGAGCAGAGAAAGGAGACTTTCTTAGGGTTTATGGTGGTTGGGAGTGGATGGGGCCAGGGTGAATGGTCCTTCACATGGACTGGGTCTTGCATAGTTTGAACTTCCCACTGACACCAAAGGAGCAAGCACCTGGGCTTTCTTATCAGTTTTCCCAGATGTGGGGCACAGAGAAAAGAGAAGTGGTGGGGCTTGATAGCTGTCATTGAGTATCAAAAATGGAGCTAGACCCTTTATGTTATACCTATCTTTTCAGATCATTCCCCCTTGTTCTCTGACTCCTACAGTCCCTCAACCCCACAAGGACTGGCAATTCACTGATCCTACCACCTTTTTCTGTCCTTAATCTCTCCATATCTACTCTTCCCTCATTTTAAACTCCACGGTGAATCATAATTACTCCCTTACTTACATCCTTGACTTCCTTGGTCCTCTCTCCTTGCTCTTATTTTCTTGGTAAAACCTGATTACATAGAATTCTAAGCCTACTTTGAGCCTGCACCCTGGCAGTCAATTATTGCTGGAGGAAAAAAAGCACAAGCACACTGACTTATCCCACTTAAATTTATGACCATGAACTCAAGTGGGCCCTTAATGACACTCAGCAAGCATATGATATTTTTTTCCTAGTCTATTCATCTTTCCATTCTCCTGGATGACTATTTCGCACCTTCGCTTCTCTCTTCACCTTCCCTTGCTCTTCTGAATCTCCTCCCCGCTGATGACCTGACTTCCTATGTCTCTGAGAAAACTGAAACAGTCAGAAGAGAACTTCCACAGATTCCCACCACCACTTCTACCACCTGCCTGCCAGTTTCCATAGATGAACAGACTGTGCTCCTGTCTATAGATAATCCTTTCATTTGTGTGCTAGGTTCTAAACTCTTTCTTTCTCAAGGACACTGCTCCAGCAATTCTCCCTTCTTGCCCCTTCGTAAAATTTTCCTTCTCTTCTAGATCATTCTCATCAAAAACAAATATTTCTCCCAATTTTTTGGCCAACCCACTTTTGGCTCCACTTCCACCACCAGTTACTGTGGTAGTGGGCTCCCCACCACCATCTTGGGGCTCCCTTTTGCAGTAAAACTTCTCAAAAGAATTGCCTATAATATTAGCTATCTCCAATTCCTCTCCTCCCATTTTTTTCTTAAATCCATTCCAATCAAATTTTTCCCCTTTTGCTCCACTGAAATATTACCAGTGACTCCATGGCACCAAATCCAATAGTCAATTCTCAGTCCTCACTCACATACTGAGCACTCACACCTTCTTGATAACATTATATTCACTTGGCTTCCAGGCATCTCATTCTTGGCTCACCTACTTCACTGGCTGCTCCTTCTCAGCCTCCTTTGCTGGCTCCTCCACTCTCCTGCCTTGAAGTTGCAAGGTTTCCTCCTTGCTTCTCTTCTATTTATACTCACTCCCTTGGTGATCTTGTCTAGTTTTGTGGCTTTAAATATCATTTAAATGCTGACACCTCTCCACTTTTTGACAAATATAAGTTTCTGATGACTTTTAGATCATACTACTGAACTGGTAAAAACACCTATATATCTGGGCTCCTCCCTTACCTCTTTGGTACAGTTCCTCAGAGCTGTCTGTCTTCTGGGCTGCAGTCCTCAGTAACGGGACCGAATAAAACATAACTCTCATCTTTAAAAAAAATGCAGCTATCTCTCATATATCCCTAGCTTGGACCACCCTTCTTAACCCCGGACTCATATGTACAACTGCTTACTCAAGGTCTCCACTTGAATTTCTAATAGATATCTCAAATGTAACAAAGTCCAAAACTGAATTCCTGATCTTTCTCCCCAAAGCAACTCTACCTTTAGTCTTCCTCATCTCCATTGGTTTGTTTTCTTTTTTACATATCACCTATCAGCTTTATTATCCTATTTGATTTTCTTATTTATTACATTTATTACTTATTATTTATTACTTATACTTATGTAATATCCACAAGCCCTGGGGTTTTTGTATTTTGCTCAAGTATATAACCAATCAACTAGAACAATGTCTGGGTGCTCAATTAATATTTATTTATTGAATGAATGAAAGAACGAATTAAACCATACTTATCATACTTAGAAATTACCTTAGTCTCTTAACCCAGACTGAAAATCAATGAAAAACGGGTTTATTTGTCAGCAATAAAATACCACACAGTGTTTTTTAAAATTTAATTTAATTTTTATTTTTTATACAGCAGGTTCTTATTAGTTACTTATTTTATACACATCAGTGTATACATGTCAATCCCAATTGCCCAATTCATCACACCACCAGCACCCACCCCTGCTGCTTTCCCCCCTTGGTGTCCATACGTTTGTTCTCTACATCTATGTCTCTATATCTGCCTTGCAGACTGGTTCATCTGTACCATTTTTCTAGATTCCACATATATGCACTAATAGACGATATTTGTTTTTCTCTTTCTGACCTACTTCACTCTATGAGTCTCTAGGTCCATCCACGTCTCTACAAATGACCCAATTTTGTTCCTTTTTCTGGCTGAGTAATATTCCACCGTATATAGGTACCACATCTTCTTTAACCATTCATCTGTCGATGGGCATTTAGGTTGCTTCCATGATCTGGCTATTCTAATTAGTGCTGCAATGAGCACTGGGGTGCATGTGTCTTTCTGAATTATGGTTTTCTCTGGGTATATGCCCAGTAGTGGGATTGCTGGGTCATATGGTAATTCTATTTTTAGTTTTTTAAGGAACCTCCATACTGTTCTCCATAGTGGCTGTATCAACCTACATTCTCACCAACAGTGCAAGAGGGCTCCCTTTTCTCCACACCCTCACCAGCATTTGTTGTTCGTAGATTTTCTGATGATGCCCATTCTAACTGGTGTGAGGTGATACCTCATTGCAGTTTTGATTTGCGTTTCTCTAATAATTAGTGATGCTGAGCAGCTTTTCATGTGCTTCTTGGCCATCTGTATGTCTTCTTTGGAGAAATGTCTTTTTAGGTCTTCTGCTCAGTTTTGGATTGGGTTGTTTTTTGAATATTGAGCTGCATGAGCTGTTTATATATTTTGGAGATTAATCCTTTGTCCATTGATTCGTTTGCAAATATTTTCTCCCAATCTGAGGGTTGTCTTTTCATCTTCTTTATGTGCCTTTGCTGGGCAAAAGCTTTTAAGTTTCATTAAGTCTCATTTATTTTTGTTTTCATTTCTATTACTCTAGGAGGTGGATCAAAAAAATCTTGCTGTGATTTATGTCAAAGAGTGGTCTTCCTATGTTTTCCTCTGAGTTTTACACGTGGTAATAAAATACCACACAGGTTTTAAACCTGTGTCTGTGCTTGGACGGGGAGGGGTGGGGGCGGACAAGAAAGCATCTCTTCATAAACGGAAAGCACTAGAACAAAGCTTAGGTAAAAACCACAGTAATAGTGAGTAAAGGTTTGCTTCTGGGGAAACCTCTTGTCAGAGCAACAGGCCCGAATGAGTTCTAAGTGGCCACCTAAACTTTGTTGGCGTCACGTGAAAAGGTGGTATACCGGGTAAAAAGAAGCAAAAACATATCTTCCTCCATTACAAGTTACTAGGATCAACAGCTGTTCTCCCGCTAGGGTGGCTGTTTTTTCCCTTATTTGGACTTCACTGTCAAAAGAAAGACACCACACCCTGTGCTATGTAGCCTTAACTGAGTAGCTATGCCACGTCCTAGGTCTCCTGTCTTCAGTACTGTATTTAACTCAGTAATATTTTTCTTTTTTCTTTTGACTCAGGGTTCCTGGGTGGGGCCAGGAAAACTCTGAAGCTGTCTGAAAACAATACAGACCCAAAAGGTCAGACTTGCTAAAAAGTACTCAGGAAAAAAGTTGAAGGCCGTTAGAGAACTGTATTTGGCGGGCACGTTGACTTCAGCAGAGGGGAGCCCCGTCTGCGTTCGCTCAGGGGATGCGCCCGCCGGCGCCTCCCGCGGCCAAACGGACCACCATGCTCCAAGGAGAAAAAGCCGGTCCCCCGGGAAGGAGCCCCAAGCTTCCCTTGAATTTCCACGCAACCCGCCCAGACACGTCCGGCCTGAAGGAGCAGAGTCCAAAGGGAGCGTCAGACCCTCCGGGCGGGGTGGGGACGCGCAGCGTTGGGAGCGGGAAGCCGGGAACAGGCACTCAGGTCGGCGACGTCTGAGCGCTGGGCTCTCCCGTCCGCGGGGCGCAAGCCCTCACCCGGCTCGACCAGCCCCTTCTGGCGCCGAGCGTGCGACACCCCCTCTTCCGCGGCGCCCCACCCCTCCTCCGCACGCCTCCCCTTTAAGCGCGAGGCGCAGTTGGATTTGTGTCGGCCGAGGCGAGGCGCGACTCCCCTTTATGCCGGAGACGGCGGCGGCTCTGACAGCCGCGGCAGCCCGGCGAGGAGAGAAGGAGGCCGGGCCTCGGGCAGCCGGCTGCAGTCACCGCAGCAGGGCCGGGGGAAACGCGGCGCGCGCCGCCGCGGGGGCGGAGGAGTGGGCGGGCCCGGCCGAGCTGGGGGCGGGGGAAGGCGGGGAGCCGGGTCGCCAGCGCTCGGGTCCGCCTCTGACTGCGGCGCGGCGGGGCGATGTGTGATTACCATGGCGAGGAGTCTCTGTCCGGGGGCCTGGCTAAGGAAACCCTGTTACCTCCAGGTAGGCCGGCGGCGAGCCCGCCGCGCGCCCTCTCTCTGCGCGGGACTCGCCCGCCTCCCTCCTCCCTCCCTGGGTCCGGCGCCCGCCCGAACCCCGCTGCCCCCTGCCGTCCGGCACCTGGCGGCGCGCCCTCCCCCGCCGCCCGGGCGCCGCAGCCCCAGCCGCTGTCCCGCCGCCCCCCGCATGTCGGCCGGCCCGGGCTCGCCCTCGCGCCCCTCTCATCCCGAGAGCCCCGGGACGTGACCCGGGTGCGACCCTACGCCCCTCGCGTTCGGGGCTCCGCAGTCTGGGCTCGGGACGTGCCGCTGTCTTCTCCCTGGGCCGGTGCTCTCCTCCCCCCTCCGTGGTGGGCCCCTCAGGGCGGCTGTTCTCGACTCTGTCCTGAGTCTTCAGTAGGTGGTAGGAAAGGTGGTGTGTCATTCCTCCATATTTTAGAAAATTATGGTAATTTGTCACGTCAGTGTTTTCCCCAAACCCTGGAGAAGCGGCATGTGCCTCGGGCTGAACCCCTTGGTTCGGTCTCTCCGTCACACCCGTGATTTAAATGGGAGGTAGGGCTCCGAAGCCCAAGCGAGGCGGATGGATGTTTGCGTTTTAAAAGGAAGGGGACAGTGTCTTGGCCGATCTCAGATACCCCAACAATGCAAACGTAATTTTCAGTCATGTCATGTGTACTGTTGGCGTGTTAATTTTTCATGATTTCCCGTTCCACCCTCTGTTCCGCTGCCAGTCTGTGTCTTCGAACCCTAC
This sequence comes from Pseudorca crassidens, assembly GCF_039906515.1. Classification (NCBI taxonomy): domain Eukaryota; kingdom Metazoa; phylum Chordata; class Mammalia; order Artiodactyla; family Delphinidae; genus Pseudorca; species Pseudorca crassidens. Next base: position 81,401,524 of record NC_090297.1, on the reverse strand, counting down.
TACTGTCTTCATGTACTGTTGGTCACCAGGGGGACCTAGTAGACACCGTGAGTAGCTGAGCGCAAATCCATCACCCCAGTGGAAAAACAACTACAAATCAATGCCTCGCGTGGGTTTGCAGTGTTGTCTGCATTCAGAGGACAGTATTTCTCTACCGCTTACCTTAAAAGGCTTAAAGCTATTGATAGATTATTTTAGGATGGGAATTCATGCTCAGCTGGTGCTTTTATCAATTATTTTAAAAGTTGAGAAGAAAGCGTCATGGGGCAAGTAAATCTTACATTTTTGTTTGGAAATAGCATGTGTGAATCGTTATTCTGCAATGAGTGATGTACTGCAAGTTGGAAGCATGATTGACAGCCCATGATATGAAGAGTACAGGAGTAAAACGGAACGTTCTGAGTCTTTGTAGCAGCTCCACCAGTAGTAACTGTGCCTTGAGTAACAGTAGAGCCACCCAGTCTAGAATTCAACCCAGGCCAGAGTTATACCTCTTTGTAACCCTTTATGTAAGAGAAAAAAAAAAAATCTTTCCAGACTCTGTACTCAAAATAAGTTTATTGAGATATTTTAAATGTTTTTTCTTAACTAAAACTGTCTAGCTATTTATTTATTTATTCGATTTCGTGGCAGACTTTTAGACTGTGACTCATTTGGTTCTCACTGTTCTCCACAGGTGTGGTTGTGACTTTTTTTGGCACCATAGTACAAGAGCTTTCAGATTGGCTGAGTTAAGATTAGTTTTACAAATAGTTATGCTTCTGTTAATGGGAAACATTTGGTGTTTCTGCCTTCCTGAATGTGTGCATCATTATCTATTACCAAATTAAGGTAAATGCAGGTTTTAAACATTTCAAAAGAATTTGGGGGCATACTGGTATTTTAGTAGGCTATTTCTATATAAAATAATGATTAAGTAGAAATCTTTATTGATTATAGTATTATATTTGAGATAAATAAATTTAAAACTTGGGAACCGGGTACGCTGGTGTTTTAAACATTGTCTTGGTATTAGTATTTATTCTCTTTATGAATTTCTTTATGAATTTTCTTGTTAGTTGTCCCTCACCATACTGTTTCAATTTAACCAGCTTTAAAAAAAAAAGGCCTTCAGGTTACTCGTGTCATGCTTTCTTCTGTTCTCTATTGCCTAAATGCCTCACCTTATGTTTTTAATACTTCCTCTACCATTAGGTGCTTCAACCTTGAAATTGTTTTAGGTGAAGTTAAAATAAAATATTTTAATCTAAGACTGTTATACAGCTAGCTATTCAGTTTCTCAGCCACTGAAAGTTGAATTAACATATACAGTACTCTTATTTTTATATTTTTATTGTTTTCTTTTTCTTGAGAATAAAATCATGTTCCTTTGGGAACAGCATGAGGCTTGAGGCATTAGGACAGAGCTGAGTTTTGTTCATTTGTGCATCTGGTTCATTATGCCCTTGAAAAAATTTCACAACTTTTCAGTTCTATGGTTTCCACATCATGAAGTGGAGGGTGTAGTTCTTAGCTGAGTAATCACATGAACGTAGTGAGGATTATCTAGAGGAAGTTAAATCTATTTTGTGACACCTTTACTACATTTTTTAATAGAAAAGCATATGAACTTAAATGGTAAATACATATAGGTAAATATGTTAAATTCCTTCAACCAAAGGTCCCTGACTTTCTACCATCCCCCTTTTTATTTATTGAGTATTTATTTATCTGGGGGCATGATATGACTTAATTTTATTGACTCCATTATTTACTTAATAAATATTTGTTGGATGCCTCTCACATGCCAGAAACTGTGAGGTGGTAGAGATTCTAAAGGAGCGAAACAGAACACCTTTGTGGTTCTCATGCAGCTTAAAGTCTAGTCAGGGAGACAAACATTAATAAAATAATCTTAGAAATATATAGTGACATGAGGTATCACCTCACACCGGTCAGAATGGCCATCATCAAAAAATCCACAAACAATAAATGCTGGAGGGGGTGTGGAGAAAAGGGAACCCACTTTCAGTGTTGGTGGGAATGTAAATTGATACAGTCACTATGGAGAACAGTATGAAAGTTCCTTAAAAAACTAATAATAGAACTACCATATGACCCAGAAATTCCACTACTGGGCATATACCCGGAGAAAACCATAATTCAAAAAGACACATGCACCCCAATGTTCATAGCAGCACTATTTACAATAGCCAGGACATGGAAACAACCTAAATGCCCATCAACAGAGGAATGGATAAAGAAGATGTGGTACATAGATACACTGGAGTATTACTCAGCCATAAAAAGGAACGAAATTGGGTCATTTGTAGAGATGTGGCTGGGCCTAGAGAGTGTCATACAAAGTGAAGTAAGTCAGGAAGAGAAAAATATCGTGTTTTAACACATATATGTGGAATCTAGAAAAATGGTATAGATGACCTTATTTGCAAAGCAGAAATAGAGACACAGATGTAGAGAACAAATGTCTAGATACCAAGGGGGAAAGGGGTGGAGTGGGAGGAATTGGGAGACAGGGATGACATATATACACCATTGATACTATGTATAAAATAGACAACTGAGTGGAACATACTGTATAGCAGAGGGAACTCTACTTAATGCACTGTGGTGTCCTAAATGGGAGGGAAATCCAAAAGGGAGGGGATATATGTATATGTATGGCTGGTTCATTTTGCTGTGCAGTAGAAGCTAACACAACATTGTAAAGCAACTAGACTCCAATAAAAATTAATTTAGGGCTTCCCTGTTGGCGCAGTGGTTAAGAATCTGCCTGCCAATGCTGGGGACACGGGTTCGAGCCCTGGTCCGGGAAGATCCCACATGCTGCGGAGCAACTAAGCCCGTGCGCCACAACTACTGAGCCAGTGCTCTAGAGCCCGCAAACCACAACTAGTGAGCCCGTGTGCCAAACTACTGAAGCCCGCACGCCTAGAGCCCGTGCTCCACACAAGAGAAGCCACCACAATGAGAAGCCTGCGCACCTCAACAAAGAGTAGCCCCTGCTCACTGCAACTTCAGAAAGCCCACGTGCAGCAACGAAGATCCAACACAGCCAAAAATAAATAAATAAAATAAATAAATTTTTAAAAATGAACTTAAAAAAAGAAATATATAGTGACAACAGTAAGTGTTACGAAGGAAAAGTGAAGGAACGAAAGACTGCCTGAGAGGAACAGAACAGTTTCTCTCTTTTAAAAAGTATTTTACTATGGAAATTTTTATACATACATAAAGCAGAAAAGAATAATGAACTCTCATGTACCTTATCACTTACCCTCAACAATTATCAGTATTTTGTTTCATCTCCCCTCCCCCATGTCCTCTTTCCAACTAAAGTATTTTGAAGCAAATTTCAGGTATCACATCATTTCGTCCAAATACCTCAGTATGAATTTCTAACAGATAAGGATATCTTTAGACATAATACCATTATCACGCCTAACAAAATTAATAACAGTTCCTTATTTTCTCTCACTGTCCTCCTAGATATGCATTACCCTGAGAGGACTGACTAAATTCAATTTGCCATGGGGTGGGTTTACTATGATTTGAGAGGGTCTTTTGGTAAAAACAAAACAAAAGCCTCTCCGCTTACCAGCTTGTTCCTATCAGAAGTTCTTTGCAGGGAAACTAATTCTCATTTCAGGTTTTGGGAGAATGTCTTAGAAAATGTCTGGTTTAATTAACATTTTCATGTAAATGTAATATTTTAATTTAAAGTGAGGCAGTAATTAGTCAACAGATATAAAAGGTCTTGTTTTCTTTGGAACTAGGAGGAGGGGTGAAGAGTATTGAATGTCAAAGATAGGGGGAAGAGATGAAGGGCCCAGCAAGAAGAGAGGGAAGTTGCAGACACCAGCTTTGTATACTTGCCGTTTTGCTGTTCATCTTCAAGTGGGTGGAGTCAAAAAGTAGTTTTGTCCTGAGGTGTTCGTGCCTTAGGGCTTGCAAGTTCCTCTTCCTACTGCAATTTACAGGGAAAAAAATTTAAGCAATTAACTTAATTATAAAGGAGCTTCGTTCTCAGTATTTCTTTAATCCAGATATCACTGTGATGATTGGTAATGTTTCTAGAAACCGTAGTATTATGCAATTATAAGTTTTCAGCTATAATATGGCTTAAATAGGCATTTATGGACTAATGTGGGGACCTAAGTACTTTTTGTAGTTTTGTTTATATAGCAAAAGAGATTCTACTGCTTGTGAAGAAAAGAACTGATATGGTGTGTCCATGTAGTAGAATATTATTTAACAATAAAGAAGAATGAAGAATTGATACGTGCTATAACATGGATGAACCTTGAAAACACTGTATGAAAGAAGCCACTCACAAAAGATCACATATTCTGTGGTTCCATTTATATGAAGTGTCCAGAAAAGGCATATCTATAAAGACAGAAAATAGGTTAGTTGTTGCCTAGGGCTGGGAAGGTTGGGGGGAAATGGATATGAGGTTTCTTTTTGTGGTAATGGAAGTGTTCTAAAATTGATGCTTTGCACAACTCTGTGAATATACTAAGAACCATTGAATTGTATACTTTAAATGAATAAACTGTATGGTTGTGAATTATATCTCAATAAAGCTGTGAAAAAAAAGAAAGAAAAGAAACTGAGTTTATCCCATTCATGTGTTCCTTCTTTCTGCCTCTTGTAGATTCCACTAATGCCAGCTTTTTGGTGCAGGGAGTACTTCATCCAGAGGACTGGTGCAGGCACACTGTTTGCCTTTGCGGCCTCTCTGTGAGCCAGGAGGGATTGTGATATCCCACAAGCATTTACCTGAGCAACAAGCAGCTCATGGCCAGGCAGTATTCTCAGAGCACACTAACTTGCGGTTCTGCCCTTCCTAGCTATTTTGTTGAAAACTTACCTGGGAAATAGTACTTCCTGGACTAGCTAAATGTTGTGGCACATTGAACGGAGTAGAATCCTGCCGATGAGAACAGAATCTGTCGGTGTGTTAACCAGTTTGGACCATTTTTAGGCAGTGTTTTTCTTCCACACACCATTGTGATGATACTCCTTGTGGCCTGCATGGTGACCCAGAATGACACCTGCGTTTGTCTGTTTTTAGCATCATGTTTTCTACAAATTAGGATCCACTTTGTTTGGTGTTTACTCAGTCTGAGTGGGACTGATAACACAGCAGCCCTATAATTCATTGGTTTTACTTTTTAATACCTTCTTCCTTCTCACTATCATTAAGTCCTGGAAGAATGAAAGTTAAGACAATTTAAGCTAATTCTCTATACTTAGATTAGACACATTTTCCATTCCAGTTATTCTGTCTGCATGCCCTGTTACATATAAAAAGCTGGTGCAACTCTAATGGAATTTGAAGTCTGAGACTCTTGGGTACTTCCGAAGGTTTTTCAAGTCCTTTAAGTCACAAAAGTTTTAGATTTCTTAAGGCATCCTCTTGACTAACAGTTTCAATATGTGTTCAGTAGGGCTGTCATGAATGGATGGATAGATGGCATGTTCTAATCCGGGTGTTGGCACTTGTTTAACATTTCTGATACTTGCCTGGCTCTTTGACTTACATTAGTACTAGTCTTCAAATATGACTACTGTAGATAGTTTGGTTCTTTATGACTTCATGTGGATATTTTGCAGGATTTAGTGCCAGATAGGGTTACTGATACAGATTAGCTGGTAATAGTGACAATGTTGACAAATATGGTAGTAAGACTAATACGGCTTTTTGCTCATTTTCAGCTCACAGGATTATTCTAAATCTAAGGATAGTAAGAGCAAGTAGTTGTTTCCTGTTCTCCAAAGGGAGAAGGACTATAAGTAACATGGTTTACTAATATAGGTTTATTATACCTGCTGTTCAGAGCTACACTTTTGCCTTTGCCTGAAACTAAATCTCCAGAATGATGATTAGCTTTCTGAGACTTGTGAATACACAGGGAGCATTTGTATCCCATAATGTCTTAAAATCAAGCATAGAATTATAATGCAGCCTTTTGATATTACCATAAGTTGCTTTTCTACCCCTGTTAGAAACTCAAAAGAAATGGTGAATTCTCAGGCAGATTTCATCCTCACACACTTTCAGGCTGCAGCATATAGTAAAAAGGTTTCTTCATTGTCATCTTCCTAGTGCCTCAGCTTTTCATCTTAATGTTGTTTTGTATTCTTTATAGAAGTTTTCTTTTTTTAGAAGTTTTCATCTTAATGTTTTCATTTTTTAAAGTTACTTTGAAAAACAATACTATACTATTCTGTTAAATACCATCTTTTTACATTGATTGAAAAGATAAATGTCTCACATTCTTAACATATCTATTTCTAGACATTCAGATATTTTGTGAATAATTTTCCTTTAAAACCCTTTAATCTAGAAAGTATATGAGTTTAGAAAAACCAGGATACTGTAAAATGAGCATGTTTTAAAAACCCAAAATATTAGTGGATGAATTTTTCTTTAGAAATAGTAGGGGATTTTTTTGATGATTATTTAATGAAATTAAATAATTATCTTTTTAGGTATGATCATGATGTTGTGGGTATGTTTTTTCTTTCTTTTGTTTTGTTTTTTATTGTGGCCAAAACACACAGTATAAAGTTTACCATCTTAACCATTTTTAAGTGTACAGTACAGGACTGTTAATATATGCACATTTTTGGCAACAGATCTGTAGAACTTTTTCATCTTGCAGAACTGAAACTCTGTACCCATTGCACAACTCCTCATTTTCCCCTCCTCACCAGCCTGGTGACCACATTCTGTTATACTTTCTGTTTCCATGTGTTTGACTTCTTTAGATAACTCATGTAAGTAGAATCATGCAGTATTTTTAAAAAAATTTTATTATTGTTTATTTTATTTATTTATTTTTGGCTGAGTTGGGTCTTTGTTGCTGTGCACGGGCTTTCTCTAGTTGTGGTGAGCGGGCTCCTCTTTGTTGCGGTGCGCAGGCTTCTCATTGTGGTGGCTTCTCTTGTTGCAGAGCATGGGCTCTACGCGTGTGGGCTACAGTAGTTGTGGCTCGTGGGCTCTAGAGCACAGGCTCGGTAGTTGTGGCGCATGGGCTTGGTTGCTCCGCAGCATGTGGGATCTTCCCAGACCAGGGCTCGAACCCGTGTCCCCTGCATTGGCAGGTAGATTCTTAACCACTGTGCCACCAGGGAAGCCCTGAAGTCAGTGATTAAAGAAAGCATTGTTAGTTTCCCAGTGGTCCTATAACAAATTGCCATAGATTTAGCAGCTTAAGAAAACACACATTTATTTGTACCCGTATCTCACACTTCTGAAGGTAGAAGTCCCAGGACGGTACGGCCCAGCTGGTTCTCTGCTCCAGGTTTCACAAGGTTGAAAATCAAGGCGTCAGTAGGGTTGAGTTTCTTTCTGGAGCTCTGGGAATGAATTGATTTCCAGGCCCTTTCAGATTGTTTTCAGAATTCAGTTCCGTGCTGTAGTAGGACTGAAGGCTCCATTTCCTTGCTGGCTGTTGGCTGGGGGTTGTTCTCAGCTTCTAGAGGCTGCCTCCATTTCTGGGTTCATGGCTTCTTTTCTCCATCTTCAAAGCCAGTAACAGTGGGTGGAGTCCTTCTGCCTCCGCCTTTTACTACCTTTCTCTGCCTCATCTCTCTGACTCCTTCCTCTTCTGCTTTTAAGAGTGCATATGATTACATTGGGTCCACCTGCATAATCCAAGATAATATCTCTAGTTTAAGTCTCTTCACAGCAGCATCTAGATTAGTGTTTGATTAAATAACCAGGGAGTGGGAATGTTGGGAGACAGCTTTAGAATTCTGTCTACCCCAGAAAGAATACAACTGAAAATTCTGACAGTTTAAAAAAATCAATCATTTCCTAAAATATTTTGGTTTTCCCCCCATTACTATTAGGTTTTTAAGATATTGCCAAAGAAGAGATTTTGTAAGAGAGTTATTATTGTATTTATCATTCCAGCAATTACTATGAGAGGAATCTTGCATACTTATTAAAGGAAGGAAAATACAAATAAATAGCTGCTGAACAACCACATGTGGTGATACTTGTTTTTACAATAGATACTATTCTTAAATCTTTTGTATCCTTGTACAAACTGAAGTAAAAGTGGAAAAGTATCACTTTATGAACTCTAAGAAAAGGTTCTTTAAAATGTAGCCTATTTCTTTCTGTGTATTACTGTAATTAACTAACATTGTTGTTCTTTACCCCTTAAAGAAGACAATGCTTGGTTTTGTTTTAATGTGCCAGCTTGTAAGATTTTTCAGTCACACCTGATCCAGTAGAACTAAATTCGTATTCAGTGAAGGCAGAGCCTGTTTATTACCCTGGTCTTGTTCTTTATCCTGAGCTTAGTACTCAGGATGTGCAAAATGATATAGTACAGTACATATCTTTTTACATATATTCAAAAATATTCTGTAATGACTCTGAGATATTGAACTCCAATAGCTCATGCTAAGCACACACTGCTGTCTCTTTCACATTCTTACTCTTTACTGTTACCACCAGCACCATCATATCATCCTCATCATTGTCATTATAATTGAGGCTCTTGCCACCCCCATTTCTTCCAATCTGCCAACCTCCTCTGGCTTCCCTCTTTTCCGTATTTAGTCAGGATCACATGTTCTGTCATTTCAGCTACTCTTCTTTGCTCACTCACTACTTCTTTGCTCCTCTGACCTTCCTTTATTCTTATTCTATCCTTTATTCCACACTTTCCTTTCAATCTCATCTTCCTTTGCCCCCTGCTTTCCTCAGGACTCCAAGCTTCTCTGCTTCTCACTTTGTAGTCTCCTTGGGTAATTGCATCTCTTCACATGGCTTACACTACAACCTAAATACTAATGAGTCTCAACTCTGTATCCCCAGCCCAAACCTCCCCACCCGGAACTTCAGATTTGCATCTGGTTGCTTATTTGATATCTACCTCTAGATAGCACTTCGTATTCAACATGTCCAAAGCTAAAGTCCTGCCCCCAAATTGCTTCTTTCCCTATTTCACTTAGTGATACTCTCCAGTTACTCAAGAGATAAATATACCCAAGTCCTTCTAGACTCTCCCTGTTTCCTTACCCTCATGTTTAATCCCTCAGCAATTCCACTAGTGCATCTCCTAAATAACTTATGATTGCATCATCTTTAAAAAAAAAATACAGTGTTATCAACTATAGTCACCATGTTTTACATTAGATCCTCAGACCTTATTCATTGTGCAGCTGTAAGGTTTTACTGGCCTTTTATTGGCCTTTCCCTATTTTTCCCACCTCCCAGCCTCTGGTAGCCATTTTTCTACTCTTTAAGACTTCGACTTTTAAAAAAATTTTTAGATTCTGCATATAAATGATATACCATGTAATATTTTTCTTTCTGTCTGGCTTATTTCACTTAGCATAATGCCTTCAAGGTCCATCTATTTTGTTGCAAATGGTAGTATTTCCTTCTTTCTCATGGCTGAGTAGTACTCCATGGTGTATGTATATGCCACATTTTCTTTATCCATTCATCTTCCAATGGACACTTTGGACCCTTAGGTTGTTTTCATGTCTCGGCTATTGTGAATAATGCTGCAGTGACCATGGGAATGCAGCTATCTCTTTGAGATCCTGTTTTCATTTCCTTTGGTTATATACCCAGAAGTAGGAATGCTGGATCATATGGTAGTTCTATTTTTTATTCTTTGCAGAATCTCCATACTGTTTTCCATAGTGGCTGAACCAACTTACATTCCCACCAATAGTGCACAAGAGTTCCCTTTTCTCCACATCCTGGCCAACATAGTTGTCTCTTGTCTTTTTGATATAGCCATTCTAACAGGTGTGAAGTGATATAGCTCATTGCGATTTTGATCTGCATTTCTCTGATGATTAGTGATAGTGAGCACCTTTTCATGTACCTGTTGGCTGTTTGTCTCCTGCTGTCTCATTAGGTCCACTGTAATAGCCTCCAGAAGGCCCTTCCTCATTTACCCCTTTCAGATCCACCCTCCACATTACTTCCAGAGCAGTCTTTCCCAAAATGCCAATCTGATCTAATCTCCCTCCCTACCAGTGAAATCCTTCAGGGGCTTACCATTGCCTTCAGTAGACTAAGCAGATTTCTGAGCATGGCTCTGTTTCTGGTCCCTTCCTATCTTGCTGTTTCATTCCTGCCACTACCATCTCATGCACTGTTTGCTCTAACAATTCTGAAAACCTTCCAGTTTCCCAACACACTGTGCTTCTCTCTCACATGTCAACCTGTCTACCCCACCATTTCCTCTTTGCCCTAGAATGCCCTTCCCCCATTTCCTGCATCCCTCTTTACCTGGTTTATTCTCAGTTTTCTACTTGTCCTTTAGGTTTCAACTCAGAGAGGAAGTGACCTTTCAGCAATTCCTCCCTAACATCCCACATGGTATTAGTGTACCTCTTTTGTGCCCCACCCTGTGGGTACATGATATCTGGCACACACTTCTCTTACAGCACTTATGATATTGAATTGTCATCAGTGATTTTCATATCTCTCTTCTGAGCCCCAGACGGTAATCTCCCTGACAGCCAAGATGTCAATTTCCTCTCTTTATCTCCTGTGCCTAGCCCAAAGCAGATGTTCAATAAATGTTTGTTGAATGACTGAATCCAGACATAGAGTTTTATGGAGTTGATCAGATTAACTAATTTACTTATATGAAAGAAAATGTATATACAATAAGTAAAATAGTATAGGTGAGCTTATGATGCAAATCGTAAGTCTCCCCTTCCACTTCTCCTTACCCCCAGCTTTGCTCCCAAAAGGTGGCCTCTTTGAATCACTTATCTTATTGGATTTTCCGGTGGCTAAACCTCTGACTTCTAGAGCTGTATGTCTAAAGGGAACTGCACACACTCTGGGAGGTGCATATGATGCTGACTTTGGGTACTGGAAGAAATTATTTGAAATTGTATTTATTCTCATATACTTTTTATATCTTAAAATGTTTTTGTCAGAATAGCTGATGATTTTTTGTTTTCGGTTCATTATTATAATAAGCATCCCCCCACAATAAAAATCTATTCAAAATTATTCTTATATACTTTTAATTTCTATTACTGTGTGAGTCACAGTATACAAATAGTAAGTTAATATAATCATGATTTTATATAGAGTATAAATAAGTAAATATACAAATGTTAGGGATTTGTGCTCTAAAATATTTTCCCTGAGAGAATTGTACAATAAAAAATGATTTGGGGCTGCTGCTCTAAATAATAAACTTTTACCTCTGTTTCTTGATTTATCAACTTTAGATATATCTATTGACTTCCTACTTTTAAGGAGTATTTAGCTTGCTTACACTACGGTCATCTCATTCTCTTCCAGTGTTTGTTTTAAATTTTACTTCTTCTGTTGCTTAACTTAGTAACTTCAGATAATGACAACTGTTTCTCATTTCATCCACTTTTGTCAGTCTGTCTACTCCCCCCTTATTAAGAAGGGACATTAGAACGTGTTCTGTTTTTCATCTGGTTTTCCCAGTTTCTGTCAGCAACACTTTTTTTTTTTTTTTTTTGGTCTTTGTTGGGTCTTCATCGCTGCGTGTGGGTTTTCTCTAGTTGCAGAGAGCAGGGCCTACTCTAGCAGGGCCTGCTCGTTGTGGTGCATGGGCTTCTCATTGAGGTGGCTTCTCTTATTGCAGAGCATGGGCTCTAGGTGCGCGGGCTCAGTAGTCGTGGCTCGCTGGCTCTAGAGCGCAGGCTCAGTAGTTGTGGCGCACGAGCTTAGTTGTTGCACAGCACGTGGGATCTTCCCGGAGCAGGGATCAAACCTGTGTCGCCTGCATTGGCAGACAGATTCTTAACCACTGCGCCACCAGGGAAGTCCAGCAACACTTTTACATTGTCAAAGTTGATAATTTTATATTTTATCCTGTGACAATAACCAAATCTCCAAATAAGTTGACTCTACAAGATGAAAACTATAAACAGTATTATATTATTATGACTTGTTAATTCTTCCATAAAAGGAAACATCTCCCTTGTAAACCTGAGATCCATTGACTGCAGCATGAAATTATTTTCTCCGTGTCAGGAAAGTGGGTAGAATTACTGGGACAAATGTCTTTTGTTATTAAGCAAATTACTGCAAGGATTTGTCCCTTTCCAGAAGGTAAACCATATTTTTGCCAATAGGGAAGAGAACATGTGATATTTGCACATTCCCTATAGAAAGTTTATTTTTGCTAGAAATCATGCTTGCTTGCCTTTTAATATTCCTACTAAAGAATCATGATTTAAAACCTGGCCTTTGGGATCTGTAGTGAAGTAACAGAGTTATGATTTGAGATCACTCTGAGCCACAGTTTCTCCCCTGAGCAGTCAATATACTGTCTTTTTTTGGAATGATTACCTGGTTATACTCAGCTCTAGGAAGCAGACATTTATTATGTTATCTGCCCCTCAGATCCAAGTGAACTGAGCCAGTTTTGGAGTCCTAGACCATTTGAATAATGAAAACAACTTTCATCTTTGGGGAAAGCACTGCAGGTAGAACTGGCTATCATTTGATGCCACAATTATAGAAAATAAAACAAGAGTAAAGCAGTTTTGGCCAGTCTTTCTCTTAGGGTCCTGAAATTTATGTCTTGAGACCAACCACATCAAAGTTAATTCTGGCCTAAGATGAAGGGCCTCTCTATTTTTAGTATCCCCTAAAATATCATTCTGTATTTAGTGCAGAGCCAATTTGTGTGCTGGGATTACATTTTCTACAGGGCCAGGGTCATGACCCCTTGGCTCTCAAGACTGTAAGATCAAGAACAACTACATCCCCTTTTCTCATATTCCAGTTCCTTATAATTAGGATATGTAAGCATGCTTCTTACTTGAAATGCAGCTTTTTTGTGACATTTGTATTTTTCTTTCTTTTTAATTTTCAGGGAGTTTCTGTTTTTTGTTTTGGGGTTTTTTTTTTGGCATAATATGCCTTTACCATAGCCTCACTTTTTCCATATTCTCAGTTGTATTTTTTTATTCTGTGGAATCCCCCTTCATGACCAAATGCTTCTCTAGGCTACTGCACAGCTGCCTTCCAAGGGTTTTCCTCTATTCTTCTATGTTGGAATCACTGTTCTTAGGATCCTGGGTCTTCCACTGTTCTGATTTATGCCATAATTTTACTGGGGTATATCCTGAAATAAGTTCTTTAGAAAGGATGTGTGGGAAGTAAACTTTCTGAGTCATGTCTAAAACTGTCTTTATTGTACCTTTGTTTGTAGTTAGGTTGGGTACAGAATTCTGGGCTGAAAATAATTTTCTTTAAAACCGTGAAGACATTGTCTTCTAACATCCTCTGTTGCTAACAAGAAGCCAGTTTGATTGTCAGTCCTTGGTGGGTGACCTGTTTTTCCTGTTCAGAGTCTCCTTTTTATATTTGTTTTGGAATTCCATGAGGAAATGTATAAATGTGGGTCTTTTATCAGTTGATTGTATTGAGCACTCAGCCTTTTCAATCTTTTTTTTTTTAATTTTATTTATTTATTTATTTATTATCTTCAGCTGCGTTGGGTCTTTGTTGCTGCACATGGGCTTTCTCTAGTTGCGGCGAGCAGGGGCTTCTCTCGTTGTGGAGCACGGGCTCTAGGTGCGTGGGCTTCATTAGCGGCGGCATGTGGGCTCAGTAGTTGCGGCTCATGGGCTCTAGAGCACAGGCTTAGTAGTTGTGGCGCACGCGCTTAGTTGCTCCGCGGCATGTGGGATCTTCCTGGACCAGGGCTGAAACCCGTGTCCCCTGCATTGGCAGGTGGATTCTTGTTTTTGTTGGTTTTTTTTGCGGTACGTGGGCCTCTTACTGTTGTGGCCTCTCCCGTTGCGGCCTCTCCCGGACGCACAGGCTCAGCGGCCATGGCTCACGGGCCCAGCTGTTCTGCGGCATGTGGGATCTTCCCGGACCGGGGCACGAACCCGTGTCCCCTGCATCGGCAGGCGGACTCTCAACCACTGCGCCACCAGGGAAGCCCCCAGCCCTTTCAATCTTAAGACTTGGGTGTTTCTTCAACTCTGGGGAATTCTGTTAATTAATAGCTTCTCCCTTCTCTTTTTTCTGTTTCCTCTTTTGGGGGGCTCTTATTAGTCAAATGTTGTACCTGTTGGATTGGCTCTTTGTATCTCTCACAGTTTCTCTATTATTTTCCATCTTTTTATCCATACACTCTCATTCTGAGTTTCTCAGTTTTATTTTCCAGCTCATCTGTTGATTTTTTTTCCTTTTCTAATCACTCTTCAAATTCTGACTTTTAAATTTAATTTAAAAGACTTATGTCAAGTTCTTTGTTCCTTTTCTGTGTGTGTGGTTTCCTATTCCTAGTTTATACGCATGTAATACCCTCTGGAATCTTTTGATTATAGTAGTTTTTTAAAAAAATATATTTTATTTTCTTATGTCCCTTAATTATATTTGTTCCCCTCAGGATTCCTTTTTCTATATGTTTTTCTTAGCTCTTCTTTTTCATGCTGCTGGATTTTTCCATGTGCCTTGGTCATCTATTCATATTTTAGAAAGCAGGGCTGAGAAACTGGTGTGGATTTCCTCTGCTATTTGAAAAGTGGGTCTCTTTTCCTCCTATACCTATCACCTGAGTGGATGGCTGACTGTGCCCTCTGTGTAGGTGGGGTGCATTGGCTGGCCTTCTTGCTCTGGGGTGAGCCTGTGCTCAGGCCCTGGGGGCCCCATGTCAGAGGAGTGCTTTATCCCGGGCGGACTGTACTACCATTAGAAGCCTTGGCTTTCCCCAGGTTGTTTGTTCCTTCAGCTATCTGGTTTTTCAACCGTGGGTTAATGCCAGGCTGCCTGTGATCTGCATGGGGGTGGGGGAAGCAGATGGAGGTGCCAACCAGCGCAGTTCCAGGTACAGACCTTCAATTATCCCCACTGTCTTCAGCCCCACTTCTCACTCCTGCCCTCCCTCATACCTCTGGCCCAGAGCCCAGAGCCATCAGGTGTTCCAGGGCAGATTGGCTCTCTAGATTCCTTCTAGCATTCCAACAAGCAGTTTGGCTTCCAGCTTCTTTAGGTTGCTTTGTGGAGTATTCTGGGCTGTGGCTTTCTTTGCCCATCTCATCCGTCAACACAATTCAATCTGCTTTTTGAATTCTCGAAATTTGTTGGATCTTTCATCCACTGGTGAACCCCCCTACTTCCCCTTCCTCCTGATATTAAACTTTCATTGCTTCTTTTGTCTCCCTTCTTTCAGTGTGGTTTTGCAAGCTTTAAGTAGTAAACCTATATCCTCAATCTACCATCTTGAACTAAAAGTCCTGATATGAATTTTAACTATCTATCGTTTGAATATTTACCTACCCTGTTTATCTTCATGGCTGCAATATCTGTTTAAGCATTGCATAATTAATAAGTTATTTCAGTAAAATAAGGCAAGAGAATTGGCGTAAATAACTTCAGAGGGATAAAGATATAATGGCACATTTTTTCCCAGAAAATCTTGTATAATAGCAACAGTTTATTTTAGTAAAAAAAAAAAAAAAAGAAAAACCTACTCAATTAAAGATTAGAGTCTTAAAATTAGCATCAATTTTGTTCCTGATTTCTATAGGTTATAGTCAACAAGGGTATTACCTGCTATGTATCAGGTAAGCACTGGGTTTGTAGCAGTGACTATGATAGCTCTCTGCTGTCATAGAATTTGCATGTTTGGGGGAGGGGCACTGATGGATAGAGAATAAATGAAGTTAAAAAATAACCACACAACAAAAACATCAGGTAGCTATGTGCACAGTGCAAATAATTAAAATAGGTGAGATGATAGTGAGTGTCAAGACATTTGTGTTAGCCGGCTGGCTGGAGAACCTGAGATCTGACTAACAAGCAGGAGCCAGCCAGGCAAGAACAGGAAACTTGGTTACCCTGAGAGAGCATATCCTTTCCTCTTTAGTCAGTGCTACCCACCCCCCTTTTGGTTTTGATCATCCTGTCCTATAAAAGATTTTCATGTTAATGTAACGAATTGCCTAAACATTTCATCACCTTTGAAAGAGCACTTTGGAGAAATAGAAAGACTCATGAGATAATTTACTCCCCTAGGACAGAGAAGGGATAAACAGGCCTTTTCAGTCTGTGATAGCAGAATGCTTTGGTGAATTTAAAGGCCTTAATTATTATGCTTTAAGCAACAACTTAATTTGCTTCAGTCTGATTCTTAGCTTTCAAGTGGAGTCTTCCTTTGATATATTGTGTTGCTATTTTGGTGCTTGTCATTTTGCTGTTGCACTTTTCCTCATCAGAAAGCATTTACTGGGCTTCCCTGGTGGCGCAGTGGTTAAGAATCCACCTGCCAATGCTGGGGACACGGGTTCGAGCCCTGGTCCAGGAAGATCCCACATGCCGTGGAGCAACTAAGCCCGTGTGCCACAACTGTTGAGCCTGCGAACCACAACTACTGGGCCTGCAATTGGATATCCATTGGCCAAAAAAAAAAAAAAATAACAAAAACAAATACCTTGACCTAAATCTTATATAAAAATTAACTCAAAATGGATCATGGATATAAATGGAAAATGTAAAACTATAACACTTTTAGGAAAAAAAAAAGGAGAAAAGCTTTGGGGCCTAGGACTAGGCAAAAAGTTCTTAGACTTGACACCAAAAGCATGTTCCATAAAAGGAAAAATTGATAAATTTTAACTCACCAAAATTAAAATCTTTGCTCTGCAAAAAAACCTTGTTAAGAGGATAAAAAGACAAGCTACAGAATAGGAGAAGATTTTTTGGAGGGAGGGAGGGGGAGAAGATATTTTCAAGCCACATATCTGACAAAAGACTAGTAACTAAAATACATAAAGAACTCGTCAAACTCAACTGTTAAAAAAAACAGTCCAATTAGAAAATAGGGAAAAGACATGCACAGACATTGCACTGAAGAGGATATACAGATGGCAAATAGGCACACGAAAAGATGTTCAACTTGGGACTTCCCTGGTAGCCCAATGGGTAAGACTCTGCACTCCCAATGCAGGGGGCCCGTATTCAATCTCTGATCAGGGAACTAGATCCCACATGCATGCTGCAACTAAGAGCCAGCATGCCTCAACTAAAAAAAAAACATGCCGCAAGGAAGATCCTGCGTGCCACAACTAAGACCCAGCACAGCCAAAATAAATTAACTACTTTAAAAAAAAAAAAAGAGTTCAATTCATTAGCCATTAGGGAAATGCAAATTAAAACCACAGTGAGATATCATTGGAATGGCGAAAATAAGATATATGGCAATAACAAATGCTGACAAGGATGCAGAAAAACGGAATCATTCATACATTAATGGTGGGAATGTAAAATGATCCAGCCACCCTGGAAAACAGATGGGTAATTTATTTAAAAACTAAACATACAACTACTGTATGATTCAGCAATTAAACTCCTGGGCATTTACTCCAGAGAAATGAAAACTTATTGCTATGGACTAAATTGTACACATACCCCCCATTCATATGTTGAAGACCTAACCCCCAATGTGTCGTATTTGAAGATAAGGCAGAGCCCTTGTGTTGGTATTGTGCGCCTACAAGAATAAACGCAGAGAGCTTGTTCTGTCTCACTGCCATGTGAAGACACGGTGAGAAGGCAATTATCTGCAAGCTAGGAAGAGATCTCTCACTAGAACCTGACCATGATGGTATCTTGATCTTGGATCTCTAACCTCCAGAACTGTGAGAAAATAAATTTCTGTTGTTTAAGCCATCCAGTCTATAGTATTTTGTTATGGCATCCTGAGATGACTAATATACTTACGTTTACACATACCTATATACGAATGTTTATAGCCACTTTATTTGTAATACCCCAAAACTGGAAACCCAGATGTCCTTCAGTGGATGAATGGTTAAAGAAACTGTGTTAAGTCCAAACCATAGAGTATTACTCAGCAATAAAAAAGAATTATTGATGCATGCAACTACTTGGATGAACCTCGAGGATATTATGCTGAGTAAAAGCCAATCTCAAAAGGATACATATTGCATGATTCCATTTACATAACATTTTTGAAATAACATAATTGCAGGGATGGAAAATAGATTAGTGGTGTCCAGGGGATAGGAAAGGGATGGGAGAGAGGAAGACTATAGCTATAAAAGGGTAGTAAAAGGAGTCTTGTGGTGATACAGTTAGGTATCTTGATTTTGGTTACACAAAGTTACACATGTGATAAAATTGCATAGCAGTACACACATATGCACGCATATGCAATGAGTGCATACATACTGGTGAAATGTGAATAAGCCCTGGATTGTACAAATGTCAATTTCTTCGTTTTGATGTTTTGCCATTTTTAGTTATGCAAGATGTTAGTGTTGGGGGATGCTGGGTGAAGAGTACATGGAACTCATTGCACGTCTTAGCACCTTCCTGTGACTCTATAAATATTTCAAATTAAAAGTTAAAAATAATTTGTGGTGAAAGTAGAAAGGAAAATAAGTTCAAGAAGGAAAATAAGATACAGAAAATTTATGACCATTCTGGACCAGTAAGTTCATCAGTTTTTTGAAGTGGATACTGGCGCTATCAAATTGCTATAGGGTTTAAATTTCATTTGATACATTTAAGGTAACATAATAGCCTTATTTTAAAGTATCAATACTTACAATATGTTAGCAATTACTCCTTTGTAACTATATAAACTTATGGTGAAAAATTTTAGATGTCAATTTTAAAATGTGCCAGGGGTGGGGGACAGTGTATAGTTTTCAGAATTCTCTTGGGTGTCTACAAACAAAAAAGCTAGATTTCAGTAGCATAATACCCCCATTGATGAAGGGGCTAAATTCCAAAAGCGTACTTTTATTTTTTTATTTGTTTTTAATAAATTTTGTTTATTTATTTATTTTTGGCTGCATTGAGTCTTTGTTGCTGCGCGCGGACTTTCTCTAGTTAGGGCCAGCGGGGGCTACTCTTCATTGCGGTGCACAGGGTTCTCATTGTGGTGGCTTCTCTTGTTATGGAGCACGGGCTTTAGGCGTGCAGGCTTCAGTAGTTGTGGCACAAGGGCTCCGTGGTTGTGGCTCTCGGGCCCTAGAGCGCAAGCTCAGTAGTTGTGGCGCATGGGCTTAGTTGCTCTGTGGCATGTGGGATCTTCCTGGACCAGGGATTGAACCCGTGTCCCCTGCATTGGCAGGCAGATTCTTAACCACTGCGCCACCAGGGAAGTCCCCAAAAGTATACTTTAAAAAAATAAAAATCTTGGGCTTCCCTGGTGGCACAGTGGTTGAGAGTCCGCCTGCCGTTGCAGGTGACGCAGGTTTGTACCCCGGTCCGGGAAGATCCCACATGCCGCGGAGCGGCTGGGCCTATGAGCCATGGCTGCTGATCCTGTGCGTCCGGAGCCTGTGCTCCGCAACGGGAGAGGCCACAGCAGTGAGAGGCCCGCGTACCGCACAAAAAAAAAAAATCAAAATCTTAATTTCCAGAGGTAGTTGAATTTTTTTTTTTTTGCCGCACCACGCAGCATGTGGGATCTTAGTGCCCCAACCAGGGGTGGAACCCATGCCCCCTGCAGTGGAAGCCTGGAGTCTTAACCACTGGACTGCCAGGGAAGTCCCTAGTTGAAATATTAAAGAACTTGGGAGCTGTCGTTTAAGGGTAGGATTACAGTATCAAAAAGCTATTAAATAAGTAAGAATACAAATATGGCTCAAAAAAGAGTAAGAAAAGGAAGAAGTGTTGTACTGTGTTTAGATAATGTTATTGGCCTCTAATGGCCTATTTTTTGAATCAATACAGGTATGTTTAGTTGCTGTGTTCTAAATAGGCAAGAGAAGAAAAGGAAAGAGAGGCAGAAGAGGGTTGGGTTTTTAGCAGTCTATGTTAGTGGGGGGCAGAATGACAAGAGATGTTCACCTCCACCTCCAGTAGTTACCCTGAAAGGACTACATCATGTTAACCTTTAGATAATGCATGATTTCAGACTTCCTGCTTTTGCCTCCCAGAAAGAAAATCTCTCTATATGATTGATGATGTCTCAGTCTTAAATAGAGGGTTAAACCTTCCATTTCACCATTAGCTGACTTAATATGCAAGTATAGTTATAGTATAAATGAATTTCAGTTATTTGATACATGTAAATTATATCTAATCATCTTCTAGTTGATAGAGGAGTGGAATGTGAAGGAATATTTATCATTCGATAAAAAGGGGGCATTTGGGAAGGTGGGGAAGCAGGGAGTTAAGCTTTGAAAGCTACAGATAGGAGCAGAAAGTGAGGTATTTGGTTTTGCTAATGCATTGTTTAACATGATTTATGAATGTTTCGGTTAATATTTTAAAATACTGCTGACTGCTTTATTAAGGAATTTATATCTCTGAGGATTAATTAACCTAAAATAGATCCCATTAAATCAGATTAATATAAAAATGGCCCATAGCTAGAGCTACCAAGTAAACGTCATTATGTTATATAGACTTCCCTCCCCAAAGGTGATAGAAATTAATCATACAAAATGATACTCTTGGGATATAAATATCTTATGTAGCAAGTATTTTTAATGAAGTGATTTTGAATTTAAATAAAAGTGAAAGAATTCTAATGTTGTATGCTTTTAAGATGAGTAATATGCTTTAGCATGAGATTTCAGGCATGCGATTTGACTTGTATCCAGCCCCTTTGTTTTTCTTAGCCTTATTTTTTTCATTTACTAGTGAGATGATGATGATGGTTGATAAGACAGTTTTTTCTTACCTCCCTAACAATATTTTCAATATTGAAAGAAGAGAGATCCTGTGGAAACTCGGAGGAAGGGGTGGATTCACAGTAATGGCTGGAATGTGAGTCTTCAGGTTCCTGTAACATATCGGTGGAGACAGGTTTAATCCTGGACAGATGAACCCAGCTGGTGACCCCCTGGAGTTTAACTGCCGTAGGAGTGCTCAGCAAGACTTGAATTTGCCCAGAGACAAGATGGCAGAGGACGACTTGAGCTCATCCCCTCTCACGAAAACACCAAAATCACAACTAACTGCTGAAAAACCATCGACACAAAAGGCTCAAGCCTAGCAAAAAAGATATTCTACACCCAAAGACAAAGAAGGAGCCACAACGAAATGAGCTATTTGTGCCTTTTAATCAAGTTTTCTGAGGACTATGGAAAAAAGGAAACACAAGAAGTAATAGCCTCAAAAATAGGAGTATACGAGAAATGACAAAAGATGTCAATAAAATACCAGAGGAATGGACAGAGGCATGAAAACTAATGCAATGGAGAAATCTGAAAACAAATTGCCAATGGGCAGGTAGGGGTAGTGAATCAGAGACATACAAAATGAGTTCATTAAAAAATAAGAAATTGCTGGCACCCACATCTCAGAAAGTCAAAGTTCAGGTGGGACTGTCAAAAGGAAGAACTACATAAGGGTTGAAGGACTATGTAAGGGGCATTTAGACCCATATACCCTTCTCCTGATCTAAGCAGCCAGGTGACTAATTTTTCCCACACCAACAGAAGATAAGATATTTACACTCTGGAGGAGTAAAATGGGAAAAGCTCTGGAGTCAGAAATACCAGTCACAGATTAATGAGAAGCAAAAATGGGGTATAAGTGTAAGTCTACATAACAACTGATAAGACCCACACCTACTAGAAACCTAGTATGCCAACTAGAAATATATTCTGCAGGCAAGAGATTGAAGGAATACTCTGGAGTGAGTGACCTGCCCCAGATGAAGATCTAGAGGGACTGACTTTGGAGGGACTCAAAAATTGTCCACCCTGTAATGAAGGTCACCATGGACAAATGTCTTCCACACATATAGAGCTTCCAATCATCTTTTTGAAGTTTCCTTTAAATATAAAAGAAAGTCTAAGATGACTGACTATAAGGTAACTAGAAATTCAAGGAAAGTCTCATATGAAAGACAGAGATAAAACAAAACTCTTATTTTTACAGAAAAAAGGAATAAGAGAGGAACAGAATGCAGAGAACAGAAGAAACTTTGAAACAAAAATCTAATTAATATCTTCTGAGTTATGAGCAATGGTATTGTATCCATGAAATAAAAACAGAAAACAAAACAAAAATCTCAGAATTCTCAGAATTTAAAAATATGATAGCTAAATTGAATATTTCATAAAAGAATTAAAAGATAACGTTGAAAAAAATCTTCCAGAGAATAGAACAAATACAAGATTTTGGAAAATTGAGAAGTTAGAGAATCAATCAGTGAGGTCCAACATCCCATAATAAGAGGCCCAGAAAAAAAATTGGTAAAATAAAGACGATGAATTTTTTAAATAATTAAAGGAAATTGCTCAAATCATGTATTGAAAAGTCCCACAAAGTACCCTAAACAATGAATGTAAAAGACATACCAAGTTACTTCAATGTGAAATTTTAGAACACTGGGAACAAATATAGGGTCCTAAACCTTCCAGAGAGGGAAAAACAAAAACAAACCACATACAGTAGAATAGAAATCAGAATGGTGTCAGGCAAGATAAAAGTGGAAATTGAAAAGAATGTAGCAATGACTTTAAAATTCTTAGTGAAATGATATCCAAACTAGACTTTTGTACCTAACCCAACAATCAATCGTGTCTGATCACAGAATGAAGACATCTTCAGACATGCAAAATCTCAAAAATTTCACCTCCTGGGCACCAGGAAGCAGAGAATCTAATATACAAGATTTCTAGAATGATAGCAAAGACAGGCATTATGTTTTCAGTAGGATAGCAGTTTTCAAGAACAACTAGTTCAAATTAGAACTGATAACAGATTAATAAGATGATGGATATTTGAAACTAAAGATCATTTGGTGCTTTGAATATTTCTTTTTTGATGATTTGAATATTAAGGACACACTTCTGGTGGAGAAATTAGGGATGTACTGTGAGTGGTAAGTACAGTTAAGTAAATGCCAAAAACAATAATTATTAATTCCTTAAAAAAAGGTAAAACAAAGCATATTGTTCATAGATGGAAATGTAATCATGTCATACATCTTACATGGCTCAGCTGAAATTAACATTCCTTAGGCCTTATTAAACGAGGAGGGAAGGGGGCAGGGCACAATGGTTAAAAGAATGACATTATCAGAGGACACGACATAAACTGATTAGAACAAAATAGGTCCAAGATGGTGGGATGAGTCGACTTCCACTAGACCTTAAGCTTCAGGATATGCTCATGTAACACATCAGCAAGCTAAACGACACAACCACAGGCACCATGACACTTCCAAGACTGACCATAAAGGTCAAAAAGTAGGTGGTGGCCTAATTTCTGGAAATCGCCACCCCTTCCCCAAAATAGCTGGAATACTCCTCCCACTCATTAGCCTATGAAATTACCCACCCCTATAAAAACTGACAACCCCATACTCTGGGGCTGCTTTCGTCTTCTGAGATGGCCCACACTCTGCCTGCGTGGAGTGCGTTTCTCTATAAATAAATCCACTTCTTACCTATCAAAAAAAACCTGAAAGACGAATGCTTTAGCTTCTTCATGAAATGCTATGATATACAAAAATTCTACATTTTTAAATGACTTTCAGAAAATACATTATAGCCTTCTATGTTGTACTCTTGCGTATTTCAAGGATTTTTTTGAAGTCAGATTAGTGAAATGCCCACTTTCTTCCTTCAAATTGTCTATTTATCTTGGTATGTGTTTATGATTACCTTGGAGAAATCAACATATTTTTTCATTTTGAGAGCTGTTAATATATCCATTACATAAAGATTTCTAGAAATTCATATACCAGTTATTTTTACATTTAGTCATATTGAATATAGAAAATTTTATTATTATGTATGATGATAAATAAATGCTTTTACAAAGTTCCACAGAATTTTTTTTCACTTTCAGTAAGTAAATAGGGACATATTTATGTTACCTAATATGAAAAAGATCCTTCTAATATTTTTGTAGAACTTTGAAGAAGTAA